>NC_142375.1:8143923-8443923 GCF_059441005.1 Hippichthys cyanospilos | reverse complement strand
CTTCACTCATTCGAGGCACGTCACCACCGTAACAGAAGGTACTCTTACTTTTTGAACGGTGTGAGTGTGCGTATATACAGTATACAGTTGTGTGCACGCACTCCGAGTCGCAAGAGGGCGCTCTCCGTTTTAGAGTTAAATTAGACCAGTATCCTTCCGGCCGTGGTTAAAGGGAGCTTTGTTTTGAAAAGGCTGCCGCTTAGCTGCTTAGTCTCGTGATGGCAAACGAAACCGACCGCGGTGTCTCTTCCCGGGCAGAAAGAAAAGCTTTACAGAAGGCCAAGATAGTTCAACGAGAAAACGAAAGGGAGATCATTAGGCTGGTAAGTTAAGGGAGACACACAACACGCACTACCCAACGAACAAAATTAGGACTCGGCGCTAGTCCAATTGTAGCTGACCGTGGTATTTATTTGAACTAGGTTGGACGGATCCTGAAAAAACCCGAGGCTGAGAGGTCCGAGGACGACGTTTCAGTGCTTTTGCGGCACAGAGCCACGGCGGAGGAGCTCTGCAAGAGGAAGAGCCGCAGAAATGAACTCAAAAGGAAGCAAGAGGAGGTAAGACATGAGCAGGTCCCACAGCAAAAATGTTCTGTATTTCTCGACTGTAACAATGCATTCATGAATGACGTTAGTTTATTTGAAAACTGAAACTTCTCATCAGTCGTGTTAATTACACTTGAAAACGCAAACTTCTCATCGGTCGTGATAATTACACGTTTCCCCTTTAATTTCTTAAAGGTATTTGATACTGCTGATGAGTTGAAAAGAAAAGTGTGGCATCTGGCTGTTGCAGTCAAACAAGCAAAGCACTTGGTGGTTTACACTGGAGCTGGAATAAGTACCGTAAGAAACGCACAATGTTCTTTAACGTTTTGCTCCTCCATGTTGTGCCTTGCTAATTTGTTTTTTGATGGTAGGCAGCCTCCATCCCAGACTACAGAGGGCCTAACGGTGTTTGGACACAACTGCAGAAGGGGCATTCTGTCAGGTGTCATTCCGATTCTACGCTATAATTAAATTTTAATTGTATGCTGTGAGCTTTCTGATTGGACCATCCACTATTTTCCCCTTTTTCCAAGCAGCTCGTCTGACCTAAGCAAAGCAGAGCCGACACTCACACACATGTGCATTAGAATGCTTTACAAGGAAATGCTGGTATGTTAAGCCTTTGCTTAAAAAAATGTAATGGATAAATATTTTACTGATATTTAACAAGTTTGTATCTTTAAAGGTGAAGCATGTTGTGTCTCAAAACTGTGATGGACTTCATCTACGCAGTGGTCTTCCTAAGCATGCTCTATCTGAACTTCATGGAAACATGTTTATAGAGGTAATGCACACTTGCAGGGAAAAAACGTAGATGTTGATTGGTCTCCGTTGTAGTGTTCCCATTGATTGTATTTCACGTTAGTGATGCTCGAAGTGCTGAAAAATATTTTTTGTCTGCCTTTGTGTAAAGTAGCGTATCCTTATTTGCTGACATTTTTTGTCAGAATGGTCAACAATGCATTGCTTTTCTAGACAGCTGTGTTTGCCTTTGTCTTTCAGGTATGTACTTCCTGCTCTCCAGTCAGGGAATATGTGCGTTTATTTGATGTGACGGAGCGGACATCCCTCCACCGGCACGCCACGGGTCGCAAGTGCTGCCAGTGTGGCAGTGAACTCAGGGACACAATAGTGCACTTTGGGGAACGAGGAACCCTGGAGCAACCTCTCAACTGGAAGGGAGCTGCAGAAGCAGCTAAGGCAGCTGATGTGATCCTCTGCTTGGGCTCCAGTTTAAAGGTATTTCCTATCAAAAACTTTTTTTTTTTTTTTTTTTCCAATTCCGTAATGTTTATAAGATTACTTGAGATCCCAGCATGGGTGTAAAATGCAAAAACTAAGAGTAACTAATAATGGTTCAACTGTTTACCTTGAAAAAAACAATACAAAAACACCTGTCTTCCATGAAATCAAAGCTTCCAAGGAATACATTGTAGCTCTAGATACTTTCTTCTTTTGGCTATTCAAAGGTGTTTAATGTTTCATTTCAATTCCATTTTTGGAGGGGTAAACATACATTTTTCATATGTAATTTAAAACTTTTTATTTATTATAACTATTATTGCGGGATACTCCGAGGTCATCTATGGCCATTTTATATTTTAGATATAGCCATATCTGTTGAACAAGTCACTCTGTGTAGGTGCTGAAAAAGTACGCTTGTCTGTGGTGCATGAACAAACCACCAAGCAAAAGGCCCAAACTCTACATCATTAACCTCCAGGTACAGTTTTGTAAATGAAATATTATATACTAATTTGGACATGAGCTGAATAAATAGTATTGCACAAGTGAATCGGCTAATTTGTAATATGTACTGTAATTGTGCTTTTGTTTTAGTGGACACCGAAAGATGACTTGGCTGTGCTAAAAATCAATGCCAAATGTGATGATGTCATGACTCTTCTCATGGAAGAGCTTAATCTTCAGATTCCTGTTTATAACAGGTATTTCTACTAGGATACAAGTCACATTCATTCAATGTTGTCAATGTCAGCTCTTCAATAGAGGATGCTAAGGTACTGTCCTCTCATCCAGCTGACTTACCTTGAAAAGATGAAATACAATACGATACAAAATACTTCTAAGTAGATTTGTGTTTCAAAGACCAGGTTAAATAGGGTAGTTATTTATGAGTGAAATTGATTTGTTCATTTTTTGGGCACACAGATCAATGCCGATAGACGCTTTAAAGGGGTGAAAGTTTGTGAGTCTCACCAAAGGTACAGTGCTTTGCGAAAGTACTAATACACCTTGAATCTTTGCACATTTTGTCAGATTTCAGCCATAAACATAAATATTTTGTTCTGAATTTTTTCTACTGATTGTTCACACACAGGTAACAGACAATTGTGAACTGAAAGCAAAATAATACATGATTTTATTTAAAAAAAAAAAAAAAAGTTTAAAGAAGGGCGTGCATTAGTATTCATATGGCTTTTTATGAGTGCATTAAATTGCCTTTAAAACATACCTAATGTTCACACCCCGTTCAAATGATTTAGGGCCTCAGTGCTATGGTTGAAGTGTTGGTCACTCAACACTATCATGAAGGCCAAGGAGCACACCAAAGAGGTCAGGAAAAAGTTGTGGAGACGTTTGAAGCATTGTTAAGTTATGTGAAGATTTCCTAAAGGAAATGAAAAGAAACCACTGCGAACTTAGAGATATAGCTGTCCACCTAAACTAATAGACCAAACAGGAAAGTGTTGACTAAGAGGTCTTCTGAAGAGCATTGAAGTTCTCCCACTGAGCTGGGAGAATCTGTACATGGGTACAAGTCTGGCTTTTATGGTAGAGTAGAATGAAGAAAGCTATTATTGAAAGTAGCCCATAAGAAATCCCATTTGTAGTTTGCCAGAAGTCATGAGGGGGACACAGCTACCATGTGGAAGAAAGTACTTTGGACAGATGAAACAAAACTTGAACATTTTGGCCCAAATGTAAAATGTTATGAAGGGAGCATCAATATATGGGGCTGCTTATCTAAAGTTGGGACTGGGAAGATTGTAAGAATGGTTGGGGAGATGTAAGAGGACACATAGAGAGACGTTTTAGCGGAAAACCTGCTGGAGTCAGCAAGAGAATTGAGGCTGGGGGCGAACATTGACCTTATAGCATGACATTGACCCCCAACACAAAGCTAAATCTACAATGGAATGGTTTAAAGCAAAACATTCATGTGTTGCACTGGTCATGTCAAAGTCCAGGCCTAAACCCCATTAATCTGTGAAATGACTGAAAACTGCTGCTCTCACACACTCTCCATCTAATTTGACAGAGCTTGTGTTAACTCATGCTGGATGACTACCTGTGCATGTCTGACTTTTTGTGTTATTTATATTAAAAAAAAATTGTGAGAAATCATGTATCATGTTGCTTTCACTTCACACCTGTTTGTTACTAGTGTGTGAACTTTCAGTAAAAAAAAAAAATCAAAATACAATCTATGTATATGGCTATAAACTTGACTCCTAATTTTACAGGTGTATTCGTACTTTCTTATGGCATTATATGTCACAAGAGCAACTTCAGCAAGCAACAGGTTTCCACTATTTACAAAACAAAGCAGGACTAGGCACAAATGTACTAAGCAGTACTATCCAGGAGAGTACAAGTTATCTTCTGACAAAGCTTTCACAAAACTCAAATTATACACAAAGCAAGATAAAGGACTTAATGACAAATTGTGACATGCATTCCTAAATGACATTGAATATCAAGGATAACTAACGTAAAATCCTTAATGACACTTAGTGATGCGGAAGGTGACATGCGCACGGCGAATGGTGACACTTAGTTCTACAAACGGTGATGTGAGCTTCAAAAGGTTACATTGTTTTACAAACAGTGACATGCACACTTTGTGACACTATAGTTGATGTTGCACACTCGTCAGGGTTTTTCAAGGTCACAAAAATTCGCCTTTACTGCATTTTTGACTGTGTTCTTGCGACAAGAAAAGCCACTAAAACAGTAGCTTCAACCAGTTTACCAATTTAAAAAGACCAGAGGGGTGTTTACATCACAGGTACACATTAGGCATGAGGCAGAATAATGGAGAAAAAATCTAGGAAATCATGTACCAAAAAATTCGACAGTTGATTTATGGTGTGGTTTTCTTTTGTTAAAAAGGATACAGGTTTAAGATACTTATACAATTTTTCTAGATAGTCAGCGCGTCGATGGGGGTGGGGGGGAAAAAGTTTTCTCTTTCATGGGGGGGCTTGGCAAAATATAATTGAGAAGCACTGGATTAAATTAACATTTTTGTCTTGTCTCTTCAGGGCAGAGGACCCTATCTTCGGCCTGGCTGCACCTCTGCAGCCTGAGGATGAGGACAGTCACACTCGGGCAGTCATTGCTCCCCACGTTGGTCCTGGTGACTCCTTTGGTGACCCTGGAGAGGCTGCAAATTCCACAGCGGTTCACGGTGGGTGGTTTGGAAGAGGGTATGGAAAAGGGAGGAAGAAGAAAAAAGCAGCCTAAAATTGAATTATGGACAAGAACCACGCAAGGTACCAGTGATGCATCAGCTGCATTCATCGATTGGTGGGCTAATTGGAATTGGGGTGCTAATGCATTTTTTTCCATCACAAATGAGTGTGTAAAGGAGTACCATGGGATTTTTGTTCTGAATGTTTTATCAATGCGTTGATAAACCCATCAGGTATTTATTTGTGAGGCAAAAACAATGCTATAATAGCTTAATGGGCACAGTTATTTTTTTCTTTATTAAAGAATGGGGGTAATTTCATTAAATGTGTGTCAAAAGCTTCTTCATGTTTACATAGGTTAGTGAGGTGTTGGAATACCAATGGGTCCGCTCTATGGATTCAGTAACTGCTTGACCAAAGTATTACTGCGACTTTTTCCTATGCTGCCATAAGGTCTGGAACAATGTTGTATTATTGCAGCGATCATCAGTAAATGTTTATCTGTGGTTGTTTGCACTTGCAGATTAAATTTCTACAACCACTCTGCTAGCCTAGAGGTAAATGATTCAAGTGCAAAATCAACATTTAACTAAAATTGAATTTTAGAGTGTTAGTCTTAAACAAAATGATATTGGCTTTTTTTTCGGTAAGCATAATTCATACACATTGTTGGTCAACGTTGTTGTAAGACCTTTTGTTTACAAGCTGTAAATGACTACAAGTTTTGGCAGCTAGTCCAATGACAATTTTTCTATAACTGTATTGTTTTTTTTTGTATGTGTGTCAATGGAAGTACCAAATATGTATTTTCACTCTTTGCTCATATACCAGATGACAGTTGATTTGTGGTAGCTTATTTGCTTACCTACTTTACTGGAGTTTATTTTATTTTATTTTTTTATGTATACTGTTTACATTAAATTTTTAATGTCACAGGCAGAGCTATAAGTTTGAATTTTTATTTTATGATTGTAGATTGTTATGCTTATTACTGTTTACTGAATTGAGGTCAAAACACATTACGCCCTAAGATTTGTCTCAGGAAGCTTATGATGTGTACCATTTTTTCTCTAAGGTTATATGGGGCCAAATTAACCATATCCAGCGATGGACTACTGTAACTATCACTTGTGCCAGAATTACATGGAAAGGTTAATACTGTATGTTCCTTCTATATTTTGCAAGAAAAAAAAAGTAAATATTCTTTGTGAGACTCAATAAATCATGGTTTGTTTTAACATTGTTTTGTCGTGAAGATATCTGTGACTTTTTACTAACTGGTGGGTAATTGGAGTGGTTAGTGGGTTAAATCTGTCTGGTGGCCCTCTTGACATGTAGATGAACAACTATTCCAATTAATAAGTATGGGCAGTTTGGAGCAAGAGTAAACTTTTCTTTCCCCCCTCACAAGTTACTATTTTCCCCTCAGGTCACACATAGTTATCCTTTGGAGAACCGCAAGGACTGTGAAGTCATATACATCTAATATCCAAGGTGCTGAAAAAAATAAACAGTTCTGATTACTTAAATGCCTTTTACAAGTGATGATTTTCGTGAATTTGATGGGCCCTATAAGTGCTAAAAAAAAAACAACAAAACTAAAATGGTGTTAAGCTTCTCTCTTGATTTGTACTCAAAATTACCACAGCTTTCAATCGACAATTATTTGGAGGAAATCGGTTACTCGCCAAACTTGAATAATTGCGTTGAAACGCTGCCTCTGAATTGTATAATTTTGAATTAATTTGTTGCTGAAGCCCGATATATTCAAAACTAAACGTAAGACCAATTTGAATATACTTCAATAATGTTAAAACGATATCCGGTGTATTTTTAGCACCTTCATTTGTGAACACACGAAGCCATGCTATAATGCACTACAATTGGCTACTTTGATCACGTGACTGATCAGGCGTATTTGGGGGCGTTGGTCGTGTCTGACGTAACTACCTGAGTACAGTACACCCAAGCTGAGGGCGAACTGTACTTGGCATTATCTCGGTGAAAACAAAACCTGTAGTAAGTGACCGAATCAGTCACTCTTAATCATTTTACTGTAGTCGAGTCGTGCGCAAAAACAAGATTAAAAAAAAAAACTAAAATGATTAAAAATGGCCACCACGACACGGAGGAGCAACTTGGGGAAGGCGAGCGCGGTAATCAGCCGGCTGGTTCAGGATGCAGCCCGGAGAAAAGGAAACGCGTTGTCCGGCTTTGGTGTGACGGCTGGTAAGCCCATTATTTTAACCTTACCGCTATGTGTGACTCGGACAAATTAAGTCAATGCGCATTGCACGGTTGTCACGACACAGTATTATTCTTCACACGAGCATTCACAAGTGCATTGTAGCATGCTAACGCTAGCCGCTTGACTGTCGCGGATTGGAAGTACATACAACACTGTACCGGACCGTACAACGAGATTAAAAGTATCTCCATGTCATCTTGATGACAGTCTTAGCGTACCATGTTTTCCCATTTCAAGCGTCATGTTATGTAACGTCATTAGTTATTCGAGTCTGTGATTAAAGGAATGATGTTCAGAACAATTTATATTTTTAAGATATTTATGGGTCTGTCATATCTCGTGGATCATATACTCTAGTTAAGTTCAAATCGCAAGGCACCAATAGGACAAACAATTCACATTTACTATGACAGCTGTGGTTTTAAATTCCCAAAACATTTAGAAAATCAACACTGTTGTTGTTGTTTTTAAGGGGAGGGGGGGGGGGGTCGATTTTTGGTCGCAACTTAGTCACTAACTAGTAGTAACTTGTCACTTTGTGAAGAACCAAGCGTATTGGAATGAGATCCATCTCAGGAGTCTCATCTATAATTTAAGATAGCCTTTATCACAAAAGGGTAAAGTTTAACATTCATGTTAAGCCTTCCTTTACAAAGATAATAATCCGTTTTGATTGATAAGCTCGACTGTATGTGGAAGAGTGTTTAAAATTGTGGCTTTAGTTTGGATGATACAAAACAGCAACAAGGTATTTTAAGTACGTTGGCTACGTTTTTCAGCACAATGACTACATTTTAGAAAATGCTAGAAAAACAAGCATAAGCCAGAAACACAAATCTTTAAAGGGTGACCCCTAAAAACCTTGGCTCTCCCTATGATGAAATATTTCCTGAAAAATGGAATGCACGCATTACAAAAACATTTGTCAATTAAAAATGAAGTGCCAAATAAGAAACTATATAAACATCTCCAATCTCCACTCATGACTTTCCTCCCATTAAGTTTATTATTCATGTGTGTGTTCTCATATTATGGTGTTTATGAAATATTTTTTGCAAATCAAATGTACAGACCCTGTGAATTAAGAACAAAAAGATCAAAATATAAAAACAAAGAACATAACAAAATGTAAGCCATATAAGAAGGGACATTTGACAAATGTACAATCAACTTTGCAGATTATAACTGATGACGTTATTGTTTTTCTGTACTTTGTAGTTATGACATGGTCCACTATGGTCACTCAAATCAACTGCGGCAAGCTAAAGGCATGGGGGATTACCTCATTGTTGGTGTGCATACAGATGGTAAGGACGCAGAAGGTTTGCACATGTAATTTGATTGTTTACGGTTTTTAAAGAAATCTGATAAATTACATAAAAATAATTGATCAGAATTGTTTAAAAACCGTCACAATTAAAAATGCTGCCATTCATTTTAAACTACTTGACAGTAAATGATTTTGTAATTTGAACAGTACCCTATTGTTAAAAGCCCCTCTCAGTCAAACAGTGACTACCAATTGTTTCTTGGGGATCGTTTATCAATATTTAGAATTCATTCATTGCCTTTTTGTCATCAAAAGCGGAAATCTCCAAGCACAAGGGCCCGCCAGTTTTCACTCAAGAAGAGCGCTATAAGATGGTACGGGCCATCAAGTGGGTAGATGAGATCGTGGAAGGAGCACCGTACGTTACCACCCTGGAGACTCTGAACAAGTTCAACTGTGACTTCTGCGTGCACGGAGGTCAGACCCAAACCTTCCCACACACCCCTTCACCATAACAATTGCCACAAAAGTGTGATATAAAAGTATTACTACATGTACTGTACATTAGTGATAAATCAATGAAACTGAAGTGCAGATTCTACCATTAATTAAAACAAATCTTGAAAAGAATTCTTATCTCTCGAACAGATCCAACTTTTCATGGTGCATGAAGCATGATGTCAGATATGTACTGTATACAAGTTAGTATCAGTATCATCATAAATGAATGAATACTATTTACACAAATAGATGACGCTCCTATTTTCCAGTTGTTTAATTTTGACTTGTGTGCAAACTTCGGACACGTCAAAGTCAACACTTTTATTTTATTTTACATGCATGGCTTGCATCAGACAGCTGTGGATCTTCACACAGCACGTGACTCTGGAAATACTTGCACAGTTTGCCACGTCCACATGCGCATCACAACTGCAGTTAATATCAATGAAAAATATTGAAAATATTAGACACGCGTGTCAAAGTCTCGTGAGACAGAAAACACACCAAAAATTATGAGTCTGCTTTACCAACACAAATGACATCTGTGTCCGCAAGTTTCAAACTGTGCATGTAAACTGCAGCGTTGCAATTAGGAACTTTCCTTTTATTACAGTCCCTGCAGTATGTTGCAAATGCTATTAATCATTCATTTTCATTCACTCATTCTTTTTTAACAGATGACATCACGCTGACTGTGGATGGCAAGGACACATATGACGAGGTGAAGAGAGCAGGACGTTATCGAGAATGCAAACGCACCCAGGGAGTCTCCACCACAGACCTTGTGGGGCGTATGCTTCTCATGACCAAATCACATCATAGCAACATGGTGAGTTTACGCTTGCATTTCCTTAACTTGGATAATGTTTAGGAACCCTAACAATTGCCGTATTATATTACATATGTGCCCCTTCATTGTTTTATTTTTGGATAACAATTTTGAACAAGGACATACGAAATTGTCCATTGGTGTGATTAGGTGCGCAAACGGTTGTCCGTCTCTGTATGCCCTGCAATTGGCTGGCAACCAGTTCGGGGTTTCCCCCGCCTGCTGCCCGAAGCCAGCTGGGATAGGCACCAACAAGCCTGTGACCCTTGTGAGGATAAGCGGCTCTGGAAAATGGATGGATGGAAGTTTTGAACAAAAGTCAGGAAGAGAAGGGCTGGATCTGGTTGGCGAGCTTTATGTTTTGACAGCTGTGGTTCTGAGGAAAAAAAAGTGTGTGACTCTTGAGGAGCAACACACAACTGCTTTCACCTGTGTTTATTTATTTGAACTTCAGCTCATTCACGTCCGCGAGAAGCGCCGCATGTGGTCTAGTAAGTGGATTTGGGCCAAACCACTTCAACACCATCGATGTTTTCATTCTTTTCTTCAACCATTGTGCAATATATGCGAGGAAGTTTATGTAAATGTCTTCGTTAGAGGTTGTGGCCATCAAAATAAAGAAGTGTGGTTCAACGAGAGAAAGCAAAAGGAACATGTTCACAAACAAAAAACAGCAAATCTTATCTCATGTAATGCATGAAGATACACGTTTCTCCATGAAAGAATATGGCTCAGTGATTATTTGATGTTGGTGGCCTGGACTGCTTAACTAAATACCCACTGCTAAAGTTTTCATATTGCTAAAGTTTTCATCGCATAAACATAACAGATTAATCAAAGTCACATATAATTGATCATTTAATTAACATTAATCGTTTAGTTAGGTAGTCATTCAAAACTCGACATCTTGAAAAGTAGCTAAATTGTGAAATTGAGATTTTGCACATGTTGTCAGAATGCAGGATAGGAGCTTTAAAAGATTTCAAGTCAAATGTATTCATATAGCCCTTAATCACAACAAAATCTCAAAAAGCTTCGCAAGAGAAAGAATCACAGAGACCGTCACAAATTTACAGCAGCATCCACTGAACTAAGCCCCCAGAAGGGCAAGGAAAAACTCAAAACCTCGTGTGGGGAAACCAACAGAACCTTGAGAAGTGACAGCAACTGGGAACCGAGGAGACCCCTTTCCAGGCTTAACAGCGCTAAGATAACACTCTGTGCCCTTTAAACCAGTGATTCTCAAAGTGGCCTGACTGCAGGGGGTCCATGAAAGAATTTGGGGTCTTTAACTCATTCGCTGCCAGGCCACAGTGAAAGGGTAAAATACATAAAGTAGTTGATTACCTTAGTACTCAACTCATTCAATCCCAAAGACGTAGTTTTACATTTTTCAAGTCCAGACATTCAATCCCAGGTACTCTTTTTTTTTTTTTTTTTTTTCAGGTTTTTGTCTAAAGCAGCATCTAAAACAGCTAAATGAATTTAGTAATCAATTACTTTGGTACTTGAAGTCAAACTTTATTCATTTAAAATGTAAAAAAACACATCTTTGGCATTGATTGAGTGAATAAAAAAAGATATGTTTGTGTTAATTTAATTTGATTTTATATTGTGAAAGAATTCATGACTTAAATTAAGCAATCAATTCAACCAGTTGAATATATTTTTAAAATGTAATAATTTTCCTTGGGAAAATTTGCTTTCTAAAAGGGATACCCGACTCCAAAAAGTTTGAGAACTCCCGCTTTAAACAATAAATGTCCATTGTGAAGATGACATCATGCCCGGAGACTCCTTTGGGTAAGGTCCTCACAAGCGGGTCCGTTTGTCCATCTTCACAGAAGCGCCTCCGCGGAGGTGGCCCACCTCAGAACTCACTCCGGTCGGTCAGCGCAGATCCACATGGCAGCATTCAAACCATCTAGCCCCCTCTTCAAGCCGGGAGACGGAGGCAGTAAAGAAAAAGAAGGGAGCTGCAGTCAGACAGTTTAACTAAATGCATGACCATAAAAGTGAGTCTCGAGTCAGGCTTTAAACATTTCTAATGAGGTAGCTGCTCAAAGTTCCATGGGTTAGGCATTTCAGAGCACTGGCGCTCAAATAAAAGCCCGGGATCCTGCGGACTACTTTTTGGCTCACTAACAAACCGGGGTCTTGTGACCAAAGGTTTCGGGACGGGACATATATTGAAGTCATCAAGATGGGAAGGTGCTAAGCTGTCTTGTATTTTATAGGTAATTAACAAAACCTTGAACTCCTATCTCATCTTTGCCGAAAGCTAATGCAAGTTGGCTAGCTAGTAAGATGAGTTTACAATTGATACTAACTGCTCATTTACGCGAGTTATGCAGAAGCTATGCAAAAGTTAACATTAAAACTGATTTTAAAATCATGTACATTTTTGTCTGAACATTTTTCACAGGATTTTTTTTTTAACAAATCAAACTTTTAAATGTTTTTTGAGTTTAATACTTTGCTTAAATTGTGCTTAAAATTTGTAATTGCCCAGATTGACTAGAAAAAAAAAAAGAACCATATCGCACGGGTCTGAATTGATGGCTTGGATTGACACATTTTCACTCGTTTCTGCAGGATAACCCAGACTATCAACAACATACAGACAATTTTGGAAAGGTATGTAATTTTCCATTATATTCGATTCCTTCTTAAGTGTGAGTTATATTTAAAAAGAAAAAAACTTTGTGATAATGTTTTGGTCTTGTTGTGTTAAAAGGGTCCTAAAGGTCACAGCCCATGGACCGGAGTGTCTCAGTTCTTACAGACATCCCAGAAGATTATCCAGTTTGCTTCAGGGAAGGAGCCTCAGCCCGGCGACACCATCATCTATGTAGCCGGGGCGTTTGACCTCTTCCGTATCCTTACTTTGGCATAGCAACCTTAGTCAACATTCTGACGACTGCAGGGTGTGTGTTGTTTACAAAATGGTGCCAAACAAGCCACAGACTTTTAAAATGTGTCTGAGTGGGTGCTTAGTGTAAACACTGAAAGTATTTCACATTCAGTCAAAAATGGCGGAACACACACCAATTGATCACACTTTTCAACAAAGTGATATTTACTGAAACTAGCAGGGAACATTACTCACATAACTGAAATTTTTAGCTCAATGGTATTCCTAGACTGGTGTATGAAGCTGGTCCTCGAGGGCTGCTATCCTTTGTGTTTTGGATATTTCTGTTCTTCAAGGCACCTGAATGATCGTGATCGTTATCAGGCTTCTGTGGATCTAGCTGATAAGATGATCATATGAATCGTGCGTTGGAGGATGGAAACGCCAAAAACATGCAGATTAGCGTGTTTGGACATCCCATGCGTGTTTGGCATGTGCATGGGAACTGTTAGGTTGCTAGGATTAATTTCCCTTTATGTAAATGGCCATCATTTTCTAAGGCTATTTCAACTTCAGAAATGTAAAAGATTAAAAAAAAAAACAGCTATTTTTAATTGGATGTTATCTATTGCCCTGTGCTGTCCTGCTCCAGCAAAACCACTTTTTTTTGTATTAGTTCCCTTTATTGGTGACTCCTGGCAGACATCGGCCATGTTGACTTCTTAGCAATGGTCTCCAAGCTGGCAGAGAGACCATATGTCATTGTAGGTCTGCATTTTGACCAGGTACGTCTCATAAAGCACATTCCTGCAAAGCTACCATTCAACTGTTTTCTGGGATAGCACCTCATTGAGCACTTTATTCCAACTCAGGAAGTGAATCGGTACAAGGGAAAGAACTATCCAATCATGAACGTCCACGAGAGGACCCTAAGCGTTCTGGCCTGTCGGGTAAGGGCACAGACACGTGCACAAACACTCATATAGTGTCAAGTGTTTTAGAGAGTAGGCACAGGTCCAACGTGGCTTGAGATCAACTGTACAATACTTTTCCAACACGCTTAACTCATGTACGCTACCAAGATTGGTTGATGGTGCGATTATACTGATGATTATTTCTCCACATGCCCAGTATGTGTCCGAAGTGGTGATTGGTGCACCTTATGCAGTGACCAGAGATCTGCTGGATCATTTTAAGGTAGATGGCTTGTGTGCACTTTGCGACAGTTGTTTTGACAGTATTCATATACAGTGGTACCTCGGTACTCGACCGCCTCTATACTCGACCAAATCGGTGCTCGGCCAAAAAATTCAAGTAGGTAATGCATCGGACCTCGAACAGATTTTCGGTTCTCGACTAGCCGAGCCGAGCCGAGCCGAGCCGACCCGAACGCGCTCCTCGGCCCTTCTCGGCCAGCGGGTAAGCGCCAGTTCAACTCAGACCGCCAGCGGAGTAAGACGTTTGTTCGAGTATTTCTTCCCGGATTTAAACTTTTTCGTGTTGCTCTAGCCCTTAATAATGGGTCCAAAGAAAGACAGTGATAAGGGGAAGGCAAAGAGGAAAACAATGAGGACCACTATTGAACCGAAGAAGGAAATTATAGCAAAATATGAACGTGGTGTACGAGTGTCCGACCTCGCGTCGCAGTTAGCTAGCGTCATCATGGAAGGAGTAACTCCCTCCCGTCCTCTCCACATCCATTCCTGTATGCCATCAACCACTCTCCAAAACGTAAGTAAATTATACAAAATGGTTTATAATGCTTTATTTATCTTTATCTTTATCTTTATCATGTACTGCTTGTGCACATTTACTTGTGCACACATACTTTCCATTATTTCTTATGGGAAAATTGGTTTCGGTGTTCGAACAAATCGGTGCTCGACCACCACCTCAGAACGGATTATGGTCGAGTACCGAGGTACCACTGTACTGTATTTGCGTTAGAAAATGACTCATTTAGAGACCAACTTGAATTTTCCTAACCGCATTTATCCCCGACTGATTTGCGTGAAAAAATGGTCGTGTAAAACAGGAACATGTTATATCAGAGCCGAATAGGATCATGTGGTTATGTGTGTGAATTTCAAATAATCTAAAATGAATTGAACTGTATACATTTGCAGGTGGACCTGGTTTGTCATGGCATGACAAAAGTTTTTCCTGACAAGGATGGGTCGGACCCCTATGCTGTAAGTACAGATTAGTTTTGTAGGACATTCAACTGTATCACACAGGATTATGTTATTTGTGATTTGGCAAAGGGAAATTTGTGTTTGTTTTTTCATGAGTGACAACTGTAGATTGATTCAAGTAGAGAGAGACAAAGATGTATTCATTCAAATATAACCACGTCTGTAACCTCATAATGTATTAAGAAGTCCTAAATAAATAAATTGCTTGGTTTTGAATAAAAGGTCCATGGAATGACCTTATCGACGAATTCCATTTTATGGATACAGTTGAAGGTTAAGTTCTAGATTCACAGTATGTGCGATAAATAATGCCACCAGTGTTCCTTGTGTACAACTGCTGTCAATGGTTAAGAGTACTTCAAGGTAAATTAGAGTTAAAATAATCTGCATAATCTGTTTGATTATTTTTGACTGGTGTTTGAGGGGCGATAATCGGACGGCCTATTAATAGCTCGGGCCCTGATTATATTACTTATTATAGTTGTTTTATTTAAGTCAATGTAGGCTATTTTATGATGTTTTTGACTGGCACAAAAGATATCTGTAAATTAAATGCGTTAGCACTTTGAGTCCTGACTAGAAGTGCAAAAGGGACTGTCAGATCACCTCATTAAGTGACAGTAATCCGTTGCAAGCAACTAGGAGAAAAAAAATGTAATATTCATTCATTTTTATTCATTATTGTTTTGATAATTTCAGAGATTGATCTGGGCGTACTTAGTGATGTACATGTGAATTTTCATAATAAATAGTTGTTGTTTTCTGACATGGGCTGATAGAGCACGTTTTCTACATGCAGCATTTTAGAATACACACTTGCATAATGTGAAGTTTCATCTTAGGAGTGACACATCTACCCTTATTTCTTTTTGCTGTTTGTGTCACGTCAATGAATCAAATGCTTTTTTTTCAGTTAATAAGGTTTATTTGAACCACGGAAATTTCGCTCCCAAATATATGCATATTAGCTCAGTTAAATATGTGCAAATTTTTCCAGCATACTGAAAGGCTTGGCATTTCAGTTAGTGAGTTACTTTACCATACGCTTGCTTTGTGATTTAGATGATACATACTGTATATGCTCCATTTCTACTGGGTAGTGTGTCACGCGAAAGCCACGCAAACCTTCAGTGCATCCGCCACTTTGTCGTTTTCATCTCGATACTGTCATTAATCTACACTGTGAATATCAAAAATCTGGTTATCGTTTTCAAATTCTGATCCATCAATGAAATAGGTGCCATGGCTTGGTTCAATTCAGTAGGTTTTTAATGGCGGTAGACCACTGTAACCGTGTGTGTCTTCTCACCTCAGGAGCCCAAGAGAAGAGGAATTTTTCAGACTATCGATAGTGGAAACAGTCTCACCACTGATGATATTGTTCAGAGGATCATTGAAAACAGGTCAGGCCTTTATTTGCTTGTCATTTCCGTCGGTGTTTGCCTCTGTCGAGGGCCTGCTGTCCCTAACTGCCAGTGTCCTCTCGTGCAGATTGCAGTTTGAAGCCAGGAACCAGAAGAAGGAGGCCAAGGAGATGGCAGTGATCGAGGCCATGAAGAAGAGAGAGCAGAGTGAAACGGCGCACTAGAGAATGGGACTCAGGGACTGGATCGCTTTTTTATGGGATGTACTGGCTGTGGTATGTGGGTGAGCTGAACCGGAGTGAAAGATCCACAAGGTCTTAACATTCTGCAGCTGCATTCCAACCAGCTGGTTACAGACACTTGTGTGGCGCAGGATCCCGGTTTGTGTCTCTGTGCTGCGGGTAGCTTTTTTCCCTGATAATATTTTAAACCTCTTAAATATGTTTATTTCTTCTTTTCATCAACAGCACATGCCTCAATATGGGCACACAAGTAGGATTTTACCATTATTAACTCATTGGAGGAAGAGGGTTGTCATTTACGGTTGGCGTTTTAACCCTTTCACTACCATTTTTTTTCTGGAAAAAAATGAAACATGGCATATATTTCTTGTTTATAAGTCTGTGATACTTAGAAAATAAGTTTAAAAACATCCCTCTTGCATTTGCACCAAGAAATACCACTGGGACTGTATATCCCATAGATCACAATATTTGTACAAAAAACAAGTACAAGTACGCACAAATTATTATCAAACGCCTGCAATACATAGTAATCAGTGTAATCTATAGTAGTACACATATATAGCACATATTGGCAATATATTTCCGCCAGAGGTGAACGATTTAGCTTTTTTTGCTGGTCCGACATTCGTCATAGCCCCTCCCCGTTTTTGTCATTGTCGGTCCGTTATTTTTTCAAGCCATATGAAATTGTAATTGTCGTCAGTCAGTCTGTTGGTCTATTTTTGCTCAACCTTCCGCCACCACTAGTGGGTGGCATTTGACAATTTCTTCTTTTTTTTTTTTTTTCTGGTCTGTCATTTCTCTGGCGCTGGTCTACTTCTGTCTGCACTTATACTAATTCTTTTTTTGTTTTAGTACTTACACTTACACAAGTACACCATGTTGTGGTTCTACAGTTACACTGCAATTGAAACGCAACACAGTAATGTAAGTGTAGCGCACAAACAAAGCCAGCTAAGGGATTTAACCCAAGACTATAATACACCATCAAGTATAATACAGGGGACGAGAGTATGTACGATCAGTCATGTCCACTGACTGACATTGTCGTACTTTACACCAGCGGTTCCCAACCTTTTTATCACCACGGACTGGTTAACGCTTTAGATTTCTATTGCGGACCGGGGGTGTGCTGACCACATCATCCTTCTCACTATGTATGTTCTCACTATGTAATATCACCACGGACCGCAGCTGCTGATGGCTGCTCTCAAAACCACATCATCCTTCTCACTATGTATGTAATAGCAACAGCGGCGCCAAAAAAAAAAAAAAAAAAATCAAGCACAAACTTATGAACTCTTAAACTGAATAATTTCCAAAACATTATTTCGGGTGCAGCCCTCGAGGCCCGGTACCAGTGCCGGCGGTTGGGGACCGCTGCTTTACACGACTATACTCGAGGATGTTGTTTCTCATTTACGACAGCCCGCCCTACAACTATAGAAGACAGTTTCATTAACATTTGTATTAATTTCATCTGTCACATACACTGCAAGTGAAATAACATATTTCTGGTTGAGTTTACAAAAAAAAATATACCTTTAAAAAATACCTTTAATTAAAAAACTTACATCTTACATTTCCTGGCCAAGGGCCAAACAGAGAAAAAAAATGCAAATTTGTTCTGCATTTATCAGTTACTTGAAACGTGTCCCAGAATGCTCTTATCAGCAAGAAATCTGAAACCACAGGGAGTAACTGTCAATACATCTCTGTTAAAATGAGCTGTGTTATAGCTGTGGATGACAAAGAATAAATTGGAAACAACCCAGTTTATTTACTCAACTGAAAATATTTCTCCATTGCTTGGTGGTACTGTAAATTGACTATTGTCACATTGACTGCAGGCTGATTGCAGTTTGTACTACAAAGGATCCTCAGTGCTGACGAATTGTCCACCTTTGTCTCCGCAGTACTAGATGGTTAATTTGCAAAAAATTGTACAACACAACCCACCTTGTTGACTGTGGGCCTAGCACTGGCTTGCTGTGTATGCAAAAGTTGCTAAATGCCAGTAGAATCCGTAGATAGGTGTGTAATAAATTGCTTGGATGCTATTTCATGTTATTCCTATGATTCTTATACCCAATGCAATTTTTTTTTTGAAAAGCTGTGGGATGCTTTGTCCCAATGGGAGTGAAAGGGTTAAATCCGTTTTTAACAAATGTCCAATTTTAGACCTGTTGTCGGTTTGGTTTATTTGAACACAGTAAGAAAAATAAGGGAGTTGAAATTCAGGAAGTTACTGTTAGTCTTAAGCATTTTTCTGAGGACACCATTTATTTTTAATATAGTCTTATAGATATTACTTTAGAAATTTGATCATCAACTACGAATCTGAAGAGGCGTTTGCGTGCGTTCGCTCTAAATTCAGAATTTAAGGAATGTTGTTTTTACTTTGATTCATAAAGCTATAACAAATGTCAGTTTATATGTAAAATAATTACACTGCTGACTGAAAGTCTCCACAGTTTTCTCAGCCGTCTGAGAAAAGCATTTTAGAAAATCTTCATTTTTGGAGACTGAATTTCAATATTTTTGGTTTAGTATGCAAATGTCTTTGCAAAAAATGTCAAAAAAGGAAGGTTTTGCATGTTCCTATGACAGAATGATGTTAATCAACATTTTTTGTTTGTCAAACTATTCCTAAAGTGCACCTGTGGAATAGAGAGAAATAGATGCTGGGATTATTAAACAGTCTTCAATATTGATTAAATAAGAACATTATGTAATATAATAAACTTTCTATATGGCAAACGTTATGATTATTTGTTTTTATGATTATTTAACTTGAGTGAAATAAATTCCACTGCGCAGCCTGGTGACCATGGGTGCAGCCAAACTTTTGCGGCACCGTGTTGCGCCCCCCCAAAAAAATTCCTCTGGGTTACCGTCATTCATAGGTTTGCTTTCCCTTCTAGCAACCCCATCGATGACAGAGCTCTTTGTTGCATCCGGGTGCATCACGGCCCACTGAATCTGTGAAATGAGGCCGCGGTGGTGCCGAATCTGCCAAATGCGATGGGTGCGGTCCAGTTCTGGCCGCTGCAGAAAATTGCAAATCTTCACCCTCATTATAGGCACAAAGACCTGTCACAAGAATGGGATCGCCTGGATAAGTTTGCCCAACGTTGTAAAGTCCTTCTGTTTGTCGTCAAACTATGCACTAGATTCAAGCAGTAAGTGCGCCTTGATGCCAGAAACAGCTGAAGCTTTGATCTCAAACATGTCCAAGTTAAAGAGGAAATACCCACTAAAACTTAAATATTCATATTTCTGTGATTTGTGTTGACACATTCAAATGTTCAAAAACATTTTCTCAGCTTTGTGTGACTGAGCTGAGATGTCTGGCTTGATTGACGGCTATCGCACCAACTTGTTAGTTTGATGAGGGTCAAGTTGAAACTTTCCAGAAGCTCTGAATGGTGGGAATGTTTCAAAGGTTGTGGAAAGGGTGAAGAAAATTGATGAGGACTCCCAAGGACGGATATCAGATTAACAGATTACAGTAATTGTGATAGAGTCCTTTCAGATATAGTTACAGTTTTCATTTTTGTAATTGTGTTAAGCTTTTTTTTTATGCTTTCTGAATGCTGATTAGATACATTTTTATGCTTCGAGCTTATTTTGCGTGAGTTGTACTAGTCATTTTCCGGAATGCTGGCGAGGTGCTCTGGGGCAAGATCCCTAACACCATTCCTGTTCTAATGATCCAGCACTTTTTGCGCACAACTGTCACTCTCACACATTTTGCATGCATGTGTTCTGGTTCCCTGACTGATGTGGGTGAGTGAAATCCCCCCTTGAGGCATTATCACAAGAGTAATATATACAAATTGATATAATTACCTTTAAGCACATTTGTGCAGGTCTACCCAATGTTGTAGCCCGGGGGGGGTGAAAAATATGGCTCATGAGATTCATTCTTCAATCCCTCTCATCGAGCATGGACATTATAGTACTCACAGTTTATTGTTTTTATTATTATCTTGATTAATCTTTTCAAATTAATCCAATAATAATGAATAATAAAATTTAATTTATTGGAAACAAAAATAACACCCAAAACATTTAGTTCATTGTATATTCCCCATACAACCCAACTAGTTAGATTTTTTTAACCTAAATTTATATGCACTTTTAAAAACGTTTTTATGCTTATTTTTTGTGTATAACATTTTTAACATCACTTAATATTATTGAAAGATTACTCGCCGTTAATGTCTTAAGAAGTAGATGCCTCATCTGCTGGTCATAGGTAGACATACCTGCATGCTATACAGGTATTGGGACTTTGAAGGGTTAAACTGTCATTCTCTTTATATATAAATACATAAATAAATCAAAACGGTGTCATTGGAGGCCTGTTAAATCCTCCAGGAATGAATAATAATAATAATTCTGTATATGCAAAGCTTGATTAATGGTGTAATCAGGTAGATTAGTCAATTAGTCAAGTAAAACATGAGATTGTGGCGAGGCGAAGAAACCACACGTTGCTGTGCTAGTGGAGATCTTTACTCTTCGCATGCCATCACAAAACTCATACAACAAAGTCCAAAACAGCAAAGACAAAGCCAACAGGTTCAAAGCATCATAGCAACATGCCTACTGGGTGAGAGACATGGTCCTAGTGTCCGCCACAAGATATATGATTCCAATCTCGATGTAACAACTGTGGACCTAAACATCTCAAAACATTTGGTTTTTAAATTGTATGATTGAAGTTCTAACCTCTATCAAAGAAAAGATGTCCCATACCTCTCTTGGCATATTTCCTTATTTCGGCTTTATATTGTCTATTTATGGCATTTGTGAGTTTTTTTTTTTTTTTTTTAAAGATGCCTTTGTTGAATGTTCGGCTTGTTTAATTAGTGACTTTTCAGATTGTTGCGTTTGCAGCTTATACTGTACATCCATCCAGGAAAGGTTCGTGCTGAGACTCCACCGAAAGAAGGATCACCATAAATGACGATGTTTCATTTTGTATTTATTACAGTGTTCATAACATACTTAATTACTAGTGCAGGCCAACTCTTCTTTGGCTGAGCTGCCAAAAAAAGGTGGTTTAAAAAAAAAAAAAACCTAACGTGTAACGTTACCTAACCTAACGTGTGTAATGAGAGCAAAACTCAACACAGAGAATAAAAGAGATGGTCAAATATGTGTGTTAGCACTGTTCACTTTAATTATGTTCTGTGTAAGATTTTTTTTGCAATTCCAAAATAATTCAGTTTTCATTTTAATTTGATAATCAAAGACAATATGAATAATCGATTTTAAATTAATATACAAATGAAATAAAATGATACATCTTCATTGAGTAAACCTTTAGAGTTAAAAGAAAATGAATTTCACTTAGGCATTCTTGCTACTTTCAAAGAGAAAAGAGCGCAGATATAACAGCACGTGACACAAAATCACTTCAAAGGTGCGCAAACGATCATAGGCACAACCAGTTTTCCTGGGTTTCAACTTAACATGTATTACGCTATAACCAAACTGTCCAATTTAACGGGAACAGTGTCTTCAATCCAATGATCGAAATAAAGAACGTAAATGACTCATTCAAAATCATGCCGTCAGGAAGTTTCATTAAAGTTGCATTAACTCAGGTAAAATGGTTTTAAAAAGAAGAAAACGGGCACGAACGATAACCATGGAGTCCAGTTACGTGTTATTCACTTCAATTGAATGAATATTAACATTTGAATTAATTCATGATTTAATTAAAGTTATACCTGACTACTTTATTTACTTTGACAATGACGTCACTTCCCACGAACTCCAGAGCTTTTCCCATCTGGAGCGGGAGGGGGCATTGTGGATTGTTAGGGGTGAACCAGCTCAATTTAGACTGTCGTGAAATGATCAAATCAACTCATTTGACGCGGACCTACAACTACGACTTTGTTGAGGGCTATTTCGCATACGGCCAAGCTGTTTTTTTTTTCCTCCATGCCGACACCGAGGAGCTGTGAGCATGCCGCGTGAACAAACTCGCTCGGTTTGAACTCAGTCGGTCAGGACTCGTTCCGAGCCCAGCTCCGGGACGAAGAGGACATGTGTGCTCGGGATGGGACTGTGTCTCGGTACCGATCTGACGGATGAGGAGAAGAAGGCGAGGATACACAGCGCCAAGATAGACAGAGACCTGTACGAGGGTGCCAAGCGGGACATGAATGTGGTGAAAATACTTCTACTCGGTGAGATACGTAAACTTCACGACGCTCCCTTGGTACATTCTCGTATGTTAAAAAAAAAACAAACACTTGCAATAGTCGTATTTAAAGAAGTTTTAAGTCAAATAGCCGCGCTGATTTTCTTTGTAAACCTTTAACTTCCATTCGTTTGTTACTAGGTAGAGTTCATGAGAAATTAATCAACTGCTTCTCATAGGTCAGTGAAAAAAAAAAGATTTCAAACAGACACTCCCACTCAGCAGTTTTGATGAGGATTCCCCAAATTTTGTTGGAGCCAAGGCAGTGAAGGCACACACTATACATGAAGATATTCTCATGGCCCACAACCAAAGATGAAATGCAAAGTGGGTCACAGATTTATTTTTTTTCTGTAAACTCTACTATAAAAAGTCTCATCACTTAATTGTGCTGCCTGCCTCTACAGTGCTGGCTCAGATAGACAGTCAATGAATGGGTGTTTCTCGCCCATTTTGGGGGACGCTCAAGCACCTCTTAATGAAATCTCAGCACTAGAAAAATTGAATTCTTATTTTTGTACTCAATGTGCCATTTTCAAATAAGACAAAGTGTGTTAACAGATTAGTTTGTTGAAACAACAGAATTAAGCAAGGTACCCCACCAGCACCTCCTCAAAAATATTTTTTTCCACTCAATCTTTCCCATCACTCCCTAATCAGGTTGTCCTATTTAAACAAATGAATGAGCTGCCTTCCTCTAATATACAGAACAGACAGTACAGTTCATGTTATGCTGTTAGTTAACACCTGGCACAAACCAGGGAATGCAGCGCATTTCTTACCTTCTACCGCTCAGTACCTTACCAACACTTTACTATCATTCACTTATGGTCGTGCGCTGTGGATTCTGACTGAAGGAATGATATTTTGGGTAAGCGGCCGAAATGTATGTATTTTCTTGGCAGGATAGTAAATTTTCAATATGGTTTAATACTGAATGGAGCACAGTATTGATTTTTACATAATACAAATTCCAGTTTTCATGTGTGTAGTCCTGCTTTGATTCCAATATTCATGTCCACCTCCTATATTCTTTTAGGTTTTGTTTTTAGTCATGCTAATTGTACCACTTTATTATTCTGACATGGCTTAGAACTAAACAAAGTTTAATTTGAAAATGAAATAGAACAAATGATATGAATTACCTTCATTTTTTACAACCTAAAATACTGTTCTTGCTTTCGGATCGGTGATAGTGGTACCAGTATTTGGTATCGATCAGTATTTACTTGGTATCGCTCGATGGATACCAAAATGTCAAGTATCGCACAGCTCTTCTAAAGTCATGCATGCAGTCATACCAGATGTCAGCTCAGCTCCATAAGTGTTTCAGCTTGTTTGCGTTTTTCTTATTTTCTTTTGTATTGACAAAGAGGAAGAATTGACAGTGGTAGTGGTTGAAATGTAACCTTTTCATAGAACCAAACACTACTCAATGTGCGCTTTATCCGTGATTCCTTTCAGGTGCAGCAGAAAGTGGTAAAAGCACTTTGGTAAAACAAATGAAGATCATCCACAGCAATGGCTTTACCAAGCAAGAACTCAGCAGCTTCAAGGTCAGCAACGCACATTCAAACACACAAGAAATAACTATCAGGCGATATACTTTATGACATCTCTATTGTGTATTTCTTATGCATAAAAAATCCAATGTATTTGGTGAGTAGCCGTAATCAATAAACAACTACGAAAATGGTTAAAAGTACTTTCAGTTTGCTATTTGTGAAGTTTGCCTGAAGTTATATCTCTGGTGATGTCCTTGCCTCAGGACACCTGACTATGGCCAAATGGAACATAATAGTTTTACTAGTTGTTTCAAATGTGGCTATCTGGAAACGTTCACGATTCCTCACCCTGTGATTGTCAGGGAAGAATGGAAACACTTATGGAACAAAAACAGTTGTATTCTGTTTTCCATCAACTCTTATCATGAGTCGCATTCCTCCCTTTGCACCCCTGCAGATTTTTAGCCATCCTCTGTCCCACCAGTCATTTCCTATCTGCATGTCTCTGTGTATCTTTCCACACTGGAAGAGACTAGTAGGCAGACAAATCAGATTAAATTGAGCACATTTAAATTAACATGGGGTTGCACAGACTCTTGTGCAACAATACAAAAGTTACACTACCATAATGACACAAGCAGCAGGAGCTGTTGTTGAAGTGACTTATATTTATGCAATATCCTAGATATTGACCTTGATATTCTACATGTGAAGACCAGTCATTCTAGTTTATGGACCTTTAGTTGGATTTGAAGGCTATCAAAGTAAATACTCAAATAGAACAACTTGACCTGGGCTTGTGCAGAAGATCATTGGTGGGGGAAAAAAACCTTGTTCTTAAGGGCTTGAATAGGATTTTAAATCAAACTGTTGGACCTCATCAAGATTCCTTACAGTGTGTATGTGAAATTGTTTATTGCCATGAGAAAGTTTAATAAAAGAAACAATTGAAGTCATTGTTCAATAAAGCAAATCAAAAGAGGTAAATACACACTATAATGTGTTCATGCATGCAGTAAGCTTTGTTGCTACTTTTGAATGGGTAGTGGGCTCAACCATGACATTAATTTTTTCTGAATCTAGGGCAAGTGTGTGTCTGTGTGCGCATGCGAGTGTGTGTGTGCGTGGGTGCACATGTGTGATGACGTTAGGAATTTGATCTCATAGTATGATGTATTCCCATTCCACTTGGCGATTTGGAAATTGCATGCGAGGACACCATCCTATCAGTTTTATTTCAATGAAGTGTTTATTCTCTGTTGGGCACTCCTTGGAATGATGTGTTTGCCACCCCAATTTTGATAGTTGATAGAACGTTTCAATAATGATGTAGCAAAGCTAAACAGCCAGTTTATGTCACTTGTGTCTGGCTTGCATATGCTGTTTACTTGACATTGTGTGAAGGCCCCAATTGTTCGGTTTCCATTTGGAACACTTCACTGCATTCTTTCATATAAATGAGCTATTGCATTCTGCTGTCTGTGTGTATTGCAGTCCTGTCACTGTGCTTGACACATTCTATTGATTGTTTTATTTTCATTTTAATAAGAACATTACATCTGTAGAAGATGAGAATTTAAGAATTTTGTTGATAACAATTTTTTTCCCATTTCCAGCTGTGGCTTCCTTGTTTATGTCCGCGCAAGCCCGGGTTATCTAACCGGTATTGACATATTTGCCAAGTTTTGTAGAATCCACTCGATTGTGAACTGAAATCAACGACAAATTATATTTGTATTCGCTCACCTTCTCGCTTGGCATATGCTTCCAAAGTATAGTATCACCAGTAACACCAGTAAATGGCAAAATAATTCCATACAATGTGGCTTTAAAAAGAACCCCTGATTTGATATACAATAAACAAGATGCTAGCTGGAATGCATGTGGGTCTTCTACATTCTACAATAAATTTCTTGTTTCATATTATTGACATTTTTGTAGTGTGACATCGGTTCACACGGATAGTTCTTGGCTGGGTGATTTGTTAGGCCATATATATATATATATATATATATATATATATATATATATATATATATATATATATATATATATATATATATATATATACACACACACACACAGTATCTCCCAGTGTACTATATGTACTGCATCCCAGACACACACGGGGAACGCACACTTTCAAATCACCATGCGTCCATCGGATGCATCGTTTTTTGACATCAAAATATTAATCATCCATCTATTTTTATTCAACAAAAATGACTACTTACGAATATTTTTAACAACTTTGTCAAATGGTTTCACAATACTTGTATTGCACCTCATTAAATTATGAGGCGCTACAATATCTATTGAATTGGGTGTGTGCAATTTGTACATCTAAATAGTCTACATGTACAAACTTGCATTAATGCAGTAAAAACTGGTCATTGCCTGTACTGTCATTGGGATTTGCTTTCATGTGAAACCATTTCTATTTTCTATTGAAAGGTTGTACAGCTCTCTCCAAATGCACACTTCCATGACACACACACTCTGTCTTGTGCACACACAGTCATAGTGTCTCCTCTTTTTATTGCTCTCGTGGAGTGTTTGTTTTGTGCACCACCTCGCATCATAGAAGTGGAGTGCTTCCAGTGAACATTTGCTTCAGTCTACATATGTGTGCTTTGCTTTGTTTCTCAAATCTCATTGATCATGATACTCATCAACTTTGTGTGTATAAGGCACAGGCAATAGGGGAGCAAGAGGTCTGATCTTGATCGAATTCTTCCTTTATTCAAAGCCAGAGGCAGCACTATGCTGTTTTTACTATCCACAGGCTGATGAACTTGATGCTGGAAAATACAAGCTTGTGTAAACAAGGGGGATGTTTAGTGTGCAAATTGGATTGACCTCTTAAACACTGCAGCTACAATTGTATCGGTATTTTTCATTGGATAAGCTGTTTGATTTGTTGAATATGCAAACTCTCACGAGCACAGTTTGTTGAACGTTGTTGGCACAACGGTCTGTGGTTAATAAATATTAGGCTGCCTTCTTTGTTGTGTTTAAGTCACGCATGCTGCGACACAAGGCAACTGTTTATTTTGTGTATTAGAAAGCCGCTGAGCCAAACATCAAACTGGACAAGCACAATGGTTCCGTGTGCTGGGACGGATTCAGAGATTACTGAGTTGTTCTTTGGCTGCTGACGCTGCTCCTGTTCTTATTGCACTGTTTGTCTCTCTCTTTCTCTCTCTCTCTCTCTCGCTCTCTCTCTCTCGCTCTCTCTCGCTCACACACACACACACACACATGCACACACACATATGCACAGGGGAGTCCAGGTGTCTTTTTACACTATCTTTTCCTACAAATGTTAGGTAACAAAAAGAGGGATTCTGATTGCTATACTTCTAGAGGTTCATGCTGTCCTTTTGCGTGTAAGAGATTCATTTTCAGGGTAGGAGTTAGACCAAAAGCTTCACAAGTCTTTCTTTTAATTTGTGGTTGATAATGTCAAGAGATAACCCATTTAAAAATACTTCATCATGCAGAATGACCCAACCGAGACTGATTAATCATGTTTGCATACCCTTTTGAAAAAAAAGTAAGGTAAGCATTAGTCATAGAGAGAGAAAGAGATTAAAGAGGACAAAGGTGGACTGGGCCAGGATGAAGAAAAACACTGAGAATGCATCCAAGGAATCCACAGCCTCTGCCAACAAATTTCCGACTGATTTTTATCTGAGAAATGTGTTTTTATTCATATTGTCCATGTCCAGAAACACACAAATCTCCAACTTTAGGCAAGGCAAGGCAGCTTTTCCTCTATAGTCTGTTTCAAACACATGGTAATTCACTGTTGGGCGGCTTGGTGGATGAGGGGTTAGTACAATCGTCTCACAGTTAAAGGACTTGAGTTCAATTCCAGGTGGGGCCGGCCTTTCTGTGTGGAGTTTTCATGTTCTCACGAGCCCGCGTGTCTTCCTCCCACACTCCAAAAACATGCATGGCAGGTGTATTGGACACACTAAATTGTCTTTAGGTGTGATTGGGTGCGTGAATGGTTGTTCGCCCCGGTGTGCCCTGCGATTGGCTGGCAACCAGGCCAAGGTGTCCCTCGCTTACTGCTCGAAGCCAGCTGAGATAGGCACCAGTAAGCCTTTGTAGCTATATTTTCAGTATTGTACAAAAATAGAGCAACAAAAGACTTGTTATTGTTTTGTGCAGTTGAAAATGTCATCAAATATGAACATTTGTCATCCCATAGCTTGGACGATGGAAACCCTATGATTTGATTATGAATTTAAAGACAAGTGGCCAGATGAACCATTGATTGTAATTAGGTAAAATGGCAAAGTGACCTCCACCATTCTCTTTTATTTCGGCTTGTGTAGATTCCTACACAGGATTTGTGCTGGTGCTTAGTCTTTTTTTTGTTGTCATTCAGCCTGTGTTGTTAGAGTGTAGAATCCCTTTTTTGTCATTATACAGCAGGTGTGCAACAAAATTGCGAATTTGAAGAGCTAAAAGCCACTGCACCCGTGCTCACCGCCATTTTGTTGCTCCATATGCAATGCAATGCAATACAATACAATACAATACAAAGAATGCAATTCAATAACATAAGCAAATGTTTAACAAACAACAATACAACAAATAATGGAACAAAACATAAAACTGTGACATTGCCACATATGCCTCGTTGTTTGAAGTGGTATTAGATAAAAGACGAGAGATTCAAAGTCTTCTTTCATTAGTGAATCAGAGACGTCAAGACGACAATAATAATGACAGTACTGTAGCTGATGTCAGCAAATGGCACCACAGTTCTGTGAAGCTCATTGACCAGCTCTTTTGACACCACCAACATACCACAAGGTGGTGGTCTAGCACTACAAGAGGTTTCTGATCGCATGGATTCTTCACACCAAAATGTAACAAGATGGCACCAAAGATGTTTTATGAGACAGTTAAAAACGATATCTAATTTAATCAAACGGGACAATTTGAATGCATAAAGTAAATATGCAGATTTTACTGTAATCTAACTCAGTGATTTTGAAACATTTACTTCATATTAAACTGAAATGTAATTTTAAATTAATTCACTTCATTTATTTATTTATTTTATTTAGTTTTTTATTTTGAAAGAGAACTGCCTACGTTCTTGCACTATGTTAATTCTTTTTTTGAACACCCTTTTAGGGTTATTTTAATGTGTGTTGCTCTGTCAGCCTGCAGTGTTGGATAACCTCCTGACCTCCATGAAATTTGTTCTACATGGCATGGGCATCCTCCGCATCAACCTGGCTAACAGCAGGAACAAGGTAGCCCGCCTCACCCCTGGCTCCACTATTGTACTGACAGCAGATCGCCGCTAAGGGGCAGCATCTTGCAACTGTGACTGCCCAGTCCTCACTATTGGCTTTCAATCGAATGCACGCTACACTAAAGGGTTTGATATTAAGCTTTAATTTGCTTTTAAACTTGACAATATAATAGAACTCATTCCACCCACTCATTCTATCCTGTTGGGAGTCGATGACAAGCAGAGTATTTCCTTAGATAATTGCCTCCACTGTGTGTGTGTGTGTGTGTGTGTGTGTGTGTGTGTGTGTGTGTGTACTGTATATGTGTGTAAATGTGGACAGGTTCACCTGCCAGATTTTACTGTGAGTGTCCGTGTTCATTCATCAAAATGCGTTTCTTTTCTTCCAGGTGCACGCCCACTCTGTGCTGTCGTGCGGTCGCTCATTTGACGAAGATCAGATGTTTTTTCCCTTCCTGAGTCACGCCCTGGCCTGCTTGTGGGCTGACCAGGGGGTGAGAGCTGCAGTGGCCCGGGGATACGAGTATGAGCTCAATGACTCAGCGCTGTAGTAAGTGCTCTCCTAGCACGCAAACACATGCACGCATACTGCGCTGGGAAGATGCAGGGGTCTAATTAGTAGGACTTTACGGCTGCGACTCAGCCATGTGCTCGCTGCCACTGGGTATTAAACTTACAGCGTAATGATAAAAACTAGCATCGCGCCCAGCAGGACACAGCCATATGCTAAGGACAAACAATCCTACAAATGTCTGGTATTGACGGAAATATTGTGATGCACCCATAAATATTGTTCCATTCCAGATATTCAAAATGAGTTCCACACTCTGAAATATCTTTTTCACTGCACCTCATGATCTGCTGAATGGTGCCTGACTGCTCTACTAAATGCCGGGCCATTGTAGTGGCAAAAAGTGTGAAGGATTCCTCAGTCTGCTCGTTAATCTGAATCTGCATCACCATTATAAAAGCTCATGGTCCATTTCAACATGGTCTACATTTTAACTGATTTTCCTAACTAACCGACCTACCAGGAGACCTTCCATTTTAGTGGTTGGTATGTCAGTGAATAATAAAAAAAAGAAGACTAAACCTACTGTTGTTATATGTCATTCTCATAACATTTACCACAATAAATGGGGCACTTTTAATTAACCCCCCCAAACAGGCATAACAACACTGAACAAGAACACATTTAGAGCCATAGTATGCAGTTTTATTTCATTTAATTCAAAATTTTATGAATCTGTGCGGGACGCTGCTCGTGAAGTAGTAGTCTGTTCCCAAAGTCTATTGGGTTCACTAAGGCGATGTGCAAAACAAGTTTATTTATTTCTTTGTTTCGATTTTCAGCCAAGCGTTTCTCATTTGCGATTTTCGGTTTCGTCCAAACATGATCATTTCGGTGCATCCCTCGTTTTATAATAAATGCTGAGAACAAGGATGACTTCACATTTTCAAGCCTCCTATTTGAAAAATAGGTTTGTTTAGTTGTTTCCCTACAGATAGAATACGTGCAATACGTGCTTTGAAAGTAATTCTAATTGTACATGGTGTAAAGTGGGTGCATGATGAAAACTCAAAATGAAAGGTAACTCTTGAGAGGATGATGTGTGTAATGCGCAAGTACGTCAGAGCTGGGGGAGGCCGTCTGGTCTCATTCTCCACCTTGCAAGAGGCTGCACCTCTGTGGTTATCTACACCGACAGGACCCACTGGTCCCTTGCTGCGAGCATCTAGAGGTGGCATAAGTATTCACACTTTCCACTAGTACAAATACTTGGGTAAAGTGAAACCGGTTAAAATAGCGGCGCCCCACCTCTTGTACTTAAGTAAAAGTAAAATGGAGGAGAATGTGAAACAATACAACAAAAAGCGGAACAAAAAGCAAAAGCTAAAAAAGACATTTTCAGTTTTTGCTGTCAGTTATGTGAATTGCCCACTTTCATGTAGACGAAAAAAAAGGTAAACCAAACCGATGTATATTCTTCTCAATGAAACAATTCAGGTCCAGATGCCACACTGAATATGCATATTCATGTGTGTAATTTAAGACAAGCTCATCATTATTTCAGTATACTGTAATTCTAACATGGCGTTTTTTTATGTCATGGTTTATCATAAAATTTTCTCAAGTGAAATACGGCGCCAAATGAATGAGTAAAGCTCCGTCAGCTACGAGAATGTGCACGACAAAGCCTCACCTCTGTGAGTTCTGTATGAGAAAGTCACAGATGAACAAATGCTGACTATACTACTGTATGATACCTGAAATGTGGCAGTTATGATGAAAAATTGTGTCAACGGGACTATATTTACTCACGTTCTGCAATTGCCCATGATCAAACCAGGATCTACAGAGACCAGCAGCCAGTGGGATTGCCTCAAGCTCAAGCTTGACGCTAAACAGGAAACGTAGGAGGAAATGAACGGATGAGTCACAGGAGTTTAATATTCAAGTAATGTATAAATTGACTTCATTGGGAAGTCTTGTGTCTGCCTGTGTCCCAGTGGCAAGGAGAATCAACTTGCATCATGTAAATAGCAACGCTTCATAGTGTCTTTGATGACTTCCGTCATCAGCCAAGACAGAGATAATCCTCAAATGCACCTTTGTTCTTGAATCGTTTTTCATTTGCACAGCTTAGTAAGCTTCGGGGTCTTCGAGGCGATGTGCGTCACTGCGACACGTACTTACAAACTATGTCTTCAAAACGGGCAGTATGTGGCATCATAAACATATGATCATACAGAAATCTATCTATCTATCAAACAGCAGACTCCTAGATGGGCAATGAATGATAAAGAATATTTATGAGAAACATTGCTGTACTGTTTTTCACCTGCAAAGAAATTATTCTAGTCACATGCAATATCAAGACATGGAGTTGTTTATATCATTTGTGCTTCAGTTACAACATTTAGAGGACAGTCAGACCGAAATTGGGTAAATGAAAATAGAAGAGGATAGAATGCCTTTATTGTCATTGCTCCAATCGGTGCATCTCAAATGAATATGTACAGTAAATAGAATGAATAGTATAGAATAAAAATCACAGTAGCACAGGAGTACAATTTAAAATTGACCATTCACCCTCTAAGGGTTTCATGTGGATCCCACACAAGTTGTTCCACCGAAGAACCGTTTACATTTCTAGGGTTTCATGTAGAGCCTAAATAAAGACCTATTTATTTGGGTTTTCCATTTAATATTTGTTTTATTTTGTGGTTCTTGGAAGGACCACTATAGTCTACGGATCAGGCACAATTATTGAATACCATATGTTGCATATTGTGTACAAACATCACTGTTGACATTGAGAACACATTCAAACTTTTTTTTAATAATCTTTGCATTTGATTTAAAAATCTTCAAGTAATGATGGATAAGGAGGGCAGATGCTCTCAGGGTATGTCAACAAGAGCTGGTTATGAAGGCACCGTGTGAAATAGGATTGTTGTGGGCATAAGGCCAATGGAATCAGCAACATTAAAGACACAAGGCAGGCACACCAGGCCGTCCTCAGCAGGTGGAGTCTTATCAACGTGAGATGGCAGGAGAAAATAAAGAAATAAAAGACCGTTAGCAGCACCAACACAAAACATACTGTACATACTTGATGAAGCACTAAGCCATCTTTAAAAAGTAAAGTTGAAAACTCAACATTTTCAGCTGAACCACTTAGCTTCCATACAGTGTAATGAAGGAAGCTGTGATGAGTCTTGAGAAAATAAAATGTTTATTTCCTTGGGTATCCATTATGGGCAATAATCAACAACAAAATTGGTTTCACTTTGATGATATAGTTTAAGATGGTTTAGATTTTTCCTTTGTGTTGTCATTTTAATAGGACAGTGGAGACACTGATCATTTATGACATCGCACCAGAAAAGGCATTTGAATAGTCACCAAAGCCCTCTTGCTGAATAGTGGCAAACAAACTTTCTTTGTTCAAACTGCAACTCAAAGAAATGATAACTACAAATAAAAATGAACAAATAGTAAGAATAGAATGGTCTACCTTCGTCTATATAGATTCTGAGCTAGAGTGACACTTTCTGGAATAACTTAGTCGATTTGGCTTAGAGTAACCTGATTATTTGAGGTTTCTGATCTTTGGTCACTTCAGTCCATCCTCTCATACAAATTCCCACATAGATAATCACATAATTACCACTGATGTGTCACACATTTTTTTGTATAGCAGGGCAAACCGTGACGTAATCCATAGTGAAACCACCACTCCGCTCCCACAGGGCAACCAACAGGTCAGCCAAGTTGCAGACACTAAACTTTAAACCTTTCCCCTGGATGACTGGGTTTTGACTCCCAGCTTGAACACTCCTCCATTCCTTTAACCCTGTATGTGTGTATATGTATGCATTGATAGGGCTGGTGCCCCTGAACATTTGTGTCAGTCAGGGGCTGCAAGGCCTCTCTGCTGGCCTAACAGAACCTGACATCATTATCATATATATACAGTGATCCCCCCTACTTCGCGGTTAATGGGGGCTGTCAACTCCCCGCGAAGTCTGAACACCGCGAAGTAGGGTATCAGTTCCTAGATTTCTATGTACGCCCCAATATAGCCGCAGTAACCATAAACAATCCTTTTTTTTGTATTTTTTGCCTATTTTATTTCCTTTCTCCTATTATTTAATATTACGTTATCCTTATTAACATTATTGTATATTTATTAAATAACTAATATTACTTAGTTTGTTGGGAATTTGTTCTCAGGACTGGTTATCTGCACCAAGACTCTGGTGAAAGAGTACGCAAGTCATCACGTTGAACTTCACATTTATTTTGGCTTATGTACGGTGTATCATGTAGTATCTGTTGAATAATAAATCAACAACAATCTTAAAGTCAGTAAACTAACATATAAACACTTAATCTATGAATTTACTGTATTTTTAGCCGACATTAGCGGTTTAGCAACAACTAACAGCTACTAACTATAAAGTGCAACCTCTACACAAACGAACTCATAAACAGAATAAACACTCATCGCTTACTAAACATAGGCAGTAGCGTGCGTCATCAACATAAATTATAATAAACTATAAATATGAGCTTACGTTGTCATTCGCACAGAAAACGTAAATCAGGAAACGGAAATGCAACGAGACCCGACAAATTAAAAGCATGCATTTCAAAACGATAAAAAAAGTCACAAACTGAAACGCTTGAAGAATTATTAAGATAGTTATTAACAAATATTACTTCGTTATTTGATTAATACAGTACTGTATAATGTACTTTTTTGCTTTTTTCTATTTTTGTACATTTTTGCACATTTTTAAAATGATTTTTTCATTTTGAAATATTTTTTATTTTTCCTGGAAAAAAAACGCGAAGTACTGAGGCCGCGAAGTTGGAGGGATCACTGTGTGTATATATATATATATATATATATATATATATATATATATATATATATATATATATATATATATATATATATATATATAATATTGTATTAGGGAGAGAAAAAGTGTACTCAAATCCTAGTTTTATTTATTTATTTATTTGTTTTATAAAACTATCCCACCATAGAAGGCTAGTGTAGCAGTGATTTAAACCAAATAAAACATCGAAATCCTTTTGGCAACAAGTCCTCAAGATGCACAAGTCAATTTGAAATGCTTTGGGGGCCAACGGTCATTTAGAAAAGACAGTGGGGGAAATGTTTGAAACAACTGCTTAGTGAAATAAAACCCACTGTAATAATGGCTCCATACTTGTTCCAGGAGAAAGTTGCTCACATAATTGTTTCCACTTCAAGGCCCTCACGAATAAGGTGGTTTGGTCAACAGAAGAATTTCAATACAATTTCATGTTGAATTTGTGGCAAAATTACTATCATCATCTTATTTGGAGAGCAAATTGAAACAAATTGTTTAACAATAACCCAAAACAAACATTTTCAACACAGGTTGCCTCTCAAATAGAAACAAAATGAACACACACATCATCTGTGCTGTGCAGCACCTTCCAAGCCATGTTGGGTTGTGTTTACCAAACAGCAGGATGCAGCTTTCTGTCCAAGAAACTGATTCAGGATGACGAGTTGAGAATGTCACAGTCGGCCTAGCTACTTTTATATCTCTCAGTCTTGTGTGCGCGCGTGTGCTTGTTTACTCTTCCGCGGGCGCACGACAAACTTTGTTGTGCTAATTGTGCTACGAGCGAATCTTGCGTTTGAAACTTTGCCTCCGATGGTAAACCGCATTGTGAATATTCATCATTAGCAGCCACTGCGCCTCCCGGGGCTTCGCTCTTATCACCGCATACTCAACCCGCCTCATCTAATAATGGACTTTTAACATACACGCATACAATTTATTCCTAGTTTACTCTTTGATCTCAAACTTGTCTGCAGGTTATTCTTTCTGTCACGTCTCCTCTGTTTTTGACCTTTAGCGCCACCTTTTTCTCCTCTCCATCTTGTCATTTTTAGTTTCTTTGAAAATATGAGCCGCATCTCGTCTCCGGACTACATCCCCACAGAGATGGACGTTCTGCGTGTGCGCCTGAGGACCACGGGCGTGATTGAGACACAGTTCAAAGTCAAACACCTCACTTTCAGGTATATAGCTTACACTTTTTTTTTTTTTTACCTATATTCTGTGACATGTTGCAACAGTCTATCGATGCCTTGGACTATTGAAGGTCCGAACGCCTGTCCGAAACACCTTTCATCCAAAGTTACTCCACTTTTTGAGCTATGGCTCTCTTATCTCTGTCTGCAGCCCTGTGATAGGGTGCAGATGGAAAATGGAGATGGGTGACTTCATTCATCAATAAGTCAATACTGCAACACACACATGCATCCCCAGATTAAGTCAAAGGCATCTCGGCCATGGCCTTATCACTGTAGGAGCAGAGGGTGGATGCCAGATCATCATATTCAGCCTTAATCAATGGGCCATTGTCACATAATACCTCCTCCGCCATCTCTGAATGGCTGAAGTCATTTTCTCAAGCTCATTATGGTTTTGACAGGAGGACGGATAAAGAACTCGATTTCTCTTTGGCCTCAGCTGAGTACAAGTATTTTCTCCACAGTGGAACCTCTAGATACAAATTTAATCCGTTAGTTAGTTTAGTTTAGTCCTTTAGTTTCAACCTACTGGATAGGGCTATGATAAACCTCTGTAGAAGCACAATCGAGCCACCTTTTGTGATACGACAAACCTAAAATGTACATTTTTTAACCTGTTCTGATATGAGTGTCAGTTTTGATGAGTTTCAGTCAGTGTTTAGACTGCCAAAATATGATTCAATTCAACTGAACAATACATGGGCAAAAAAGACGACTGTTAATCAACTCGGGACGCGGTGCGTAGAGGCATATGTACCTGAACCAAAAGAGATTGAGTTGAACAATGGCATGCATGTGGTTTGATGCATGTGGAAATACATTTGCGAATGCATGTTTTATCCAGACAGCACAGAGATTAAGGGAGGTTTTCCACCGTTAGTTGAATTGGAGTGATGTTGATTAGCTGAGGTGATTGGTAGTGTTATTGTGGCACATCCGACTAGACATACACTCACTGTTGGCAGGGATATTTATTCCAACAAAATTGAATTACGTGCTCTCTGTTGTTAGTAATGTCTATCCGAGGATTACCTCGGCCATGAAGCTTTCACAATATTAACTTGTCCCTCATCCCCACATCTCATATTGAGTGATCATAATGAAACACATTAGGTCTGCTTTTCATAAGTATCATAAGCAATGTAGCCCGAGTCAATTCGTCAGTAGATTACTGGAGTTGACTTCTAAATGCTGTTTGTTTGTCTCTGGGTGCTGCTGACTTATGGTTCTTTCTGTTATGCTTCACTAATGTCTATCATGTTGAGAAACATTACCCAGCTCCCCAAAAGCCACACTCTCTATTTGTCAGGACTGCCTTTAATTTGAGAAATACACATTTTGTGTGCCCTTGTCCCTCTTTACTTTTCTATCATTTCAGTGTTGGAAAAAAAACAAACTGTGCATTCAGTTGAAGTACTAAAACTAGATTTACACAATAAGTAAAAGTTTCAAATATATGACAATGATATCCAGTCTCTGATAAGCAGAAGTGAATAAAACTAATAAGAAACAAGTTACGCACCATCAAATAACGATTCATGAAAAACAAGGCAAAATATCACCCATCGCAATTCATAGCATATTCGGTTCTTTAAAAATGCTTCACGACATTCTTCCTTTTAATGTAGTGAATTATGATATTGCACACACTAATATAGATCGAATGACCTGCTACATTGCTCCACAATTCTTTATACACCATCAAAATATCTTGTTAGCCTTACAGAAAAGTGGTGGATATAAATGATAAATGAATGGATTCTGTTTATGTTTAGATTTTGCATATTCTCCAAGCGGCACGGTGGCCAACCGGTGAGCACGTCCGCCTCACAATGCATAGGTCATGTGTTCGATTCCGAGCTGCAATCTTGCTGTGTGACGTTTGCACGTTTTCTCCTCGTGGTTAGTCTCCAGTTGTCTTCCCACATTCTAAAAACATGCATTCACACGAATGGTTGTCTTTCTACTGTCTATGTGCCCTGTGATTGTTTGGCAACCAATTCAGGGCGTATTGGCCGACTGCCCGAAGTCAGTTGGTGTAGGCTCTAGCACGCTTGCAGGAAAACCAGTTCAGATATTGGATGGCAATTTGGGATTGTATGCTCCAATCACAATTAATCATAACCCTAGATGATAAGAAGTGAAAAATCAAGTTTTACACCTTCAATGACATTATGTAATTTGTTTGGAAGTGGGAGGGTGCATGATGCCTGTATGCTCTCCCTGAAATGCCAAGGACGATGCTGATGGCAGAATGATCTCCACGGCGTCTCTCTGGATTTCCCACGTCTGTCACATTTGCTCGGTGTGAACCCGCTCTCATCTGTGAAAAGAACGGCCCTGCCAGCGGACAATCTGCCGCATTTGCCTTTTCTGGCAAGTCCCAATCGGACTGCATGGTGCCGGGCTGTGAGCGCAGGCCACACTTGTGGTTCTCTGGCTCTCGTTTTACCCTCATGGTGTCATTGTCTTAGAACTACGCTTTCTTTCATTTGTTTTTCGAAGCAATGGATGTTAATTACCATTCCACTCATGGAAATCACTATGCATTCAAAAGTTAATCACTTTTATCGGAGAAAAATAAACGTACCCTCAAGAGAACCAGGAGATTATGTTCTTTACAAGTGTATATAAACCTTTGACCACAATTGTACATTGTTGTTATGAAACATATATGCATTTAGAAACAAATCTCTGAATTCATGTGTCAGGGTCTGTAAAAGAAAATGTCTGTGAAGACAATACTGTATTTGTCTTGAAACTTGCAGAGGTGATTTCACCAACAGTGTCACATTTGATTAAGGAGAGCAAAGTCCCAGGTGGTGTTGCAGGGTGATCTCAGATTTCCGCCTCTCAAACACCTTCCCTCTTATCTCCCAGAAATCTTGAGGAGATCCATAAATGAGTCGGTTAAGTTACACTCAGGTGTGTGCGTGTGCGGTATGCGTGCTCACTTAGTTTTGGAGCAAAATCCTGGGTGTTGCCAGGGGATCTCAGCATATGGTCGGTAATGCATTCATCTGATATTAGGCATTATCTGGAGTAAAGAGTGTTTTTGAGAGCTGTGTGTGTGTGTTTTTTTTAAAGATAGGCAAACACGCAAAGCATTTTTCATCAGTCAGTGCAAACAGACTTTTGTTTTCTCCCATAAATATCACTCAGCATATCCATTCCTTGCATAGTGTAGAATGAAGATAGGCCAACACTGGCATTTATGTTTTACAGCGCAAAAACATTTTTAATATGCTGTGTATTTGTTAATATTAAAACTTTGCTTGTTAATGTCACACTTCCAATTAAGGCTGGGTGATACTGCTATCGTATGGACATCTAGATATGAACATTCAGGATATTAAAGGGCCCATATCATGATATTTTTAACTTTCCACCGTTAAATATATGCATAGAAATGATGAAGTCTTCTTACCTTTGCCACATTGATGATTTAATTCCTTATGAAATACGACAGGTTTTTTTGTACCTACATTTCTAACCAGGAAGTGAAATGTCTCGGTGAGTGAAGCCGCATCTCTCACCGTGGGGCTTTTCTAAACACTCACAGACGCTTTACAACAGGTACATTATTCATGCACTCAGGGCTGGGATATGTAGAATGATAACTAGCTGATGTTAATTAGACTTTCCTTCAGAAGGCATTAATATCTAGGGGCCCAGGGACTGCGTAGCCTGTTAAAAACAGACAAAAAAAATGTCCAGAATTATTCTGCAGCCTGTGTGGATGGTATAGGATGAGGAAATTATCATCTATCCAGTCACCTGAAAATTTGCATTTTACAACCCATCAAAATGATAAAATGATAAGCAAAGCAGAGGTCCCGTCCACACGGAAAAGAGGTTTCAGTGTACCTGCACAAATGTAATTTTTTAGCATTCATTACATTGAAATACTTTTGTTGGTTTATAAATCTTTTGCTTCAGGTCTCAGGGTTGAATCAGCAAAATGAAATGGTCACACAAAATTTGAAAGTTGCTCCTCAAACTTTCACAATGAAAAAAAAAAAACCCTCTATTTTTAGCCCTGTGTCCACTTGTTAGGAGAAGTTGTTTATCTTTATGTGCCTTGCCATTGGATGGCAAGTAGTCCAAGGTGTACCCCAAAGTCACCCCCAAAGTAATCTGGGTTAGGTTCTAGGCCTCACCACCAATGGAATAAATGATAAAACACCATAAAACCATAAACAAAGAAAGACTGTCATAGTTTTGTTTCCATGTTTGTGTATGGGGGTAGTCAAACAAGATTAGAGGCTGAAATGTCACCCTTCAAACAGTGACCCTTCATTGTAATATGGATGTTTTTTCCTACATCTTTAACATAAACGCCTGTAATCGTCCTCCTAAGCCTGTAAATGAGATGTAACTTTGTGTTATGTAGAGAGGAAGCATGACTGAAAATTATTTAGTCAGTGTGTGTGTCCTAATTGAGCAGAAGTAACTAGGTTTGTGCAATATGCACTGTATTAACTTCACTGATTGAATGAGTGTCCGTGGAATATTTCCATCTGAAAGCCATTTTCTTTTTGCGACATCCAATCCAGCGTTTTTTTCCTCTCAATGTGTCTGGCTTCCTTTCCCTTTTCGATAAAAATAATAGCTGCATTAGCTCCAAGGGTGCTCCAATGAAAAATGGCACACTTGACCAACTGGTGACTAGCAAGTGCTTTTCTTTTTTTGGGGGGGCTGTCGAATCAGGTTGACCAACACTCCATGTGCTGTCGTGTGTTTGGCAAACTGAAAGTCCAAAAAACACGATTGTTTCAGTCAACGTGAGTGAGCTTTTTCTTCTTAAATTTCTGTAGATACTGGTTACACCATTATTACATTTTAATCATATGGACTTCTTTTGGGGAATGGCTTTTCGAAAAAGCCTAAAAAAATCCAAATGGAATAAATGTTCTGATACATCCTCTAGTTCTAGTTCTAGTGATTTACACTGGTGAGGTCTGCTTTGATGTAGGCCTGTCACTCGTAGGGCTGTCAATCATGATTATTTGAATAGTTGATTAATCAGCGATTATTTTTACAATTAGTCAACTCATCACGATTATTTTTATTTATTGCTTGAAATTACCTAAAGCTCTAGGGCAGATTCCTCACTAAGCCCTTTACTTCACCACAAAGACAGTGCAAAACTTGTGAAATGTGATTTTATTCATTACACAAAAATAATAAAATAATGTGAAACCAAAAGTACAAAAGTATATAAAATATGCATAAAATTATAAATATAATATCTAATACAATAAGTATAAAAATATGTAATATGATTATATAGTACATGTTTTAAACAGTGTACAAAATTAAATAAAGTGAACTTGTGCTGTAGCACATTTACAACTTTACATAATAACATACCGCTTTCTAAACATGTTTATTAAATGAGACCAATAGCAATAGCTGAAGAGGAGGGTTTCAAAGAGATGATTCAGATTTTACTAGCGGGATGGCTTTTCAATATATATATATATATATATATATATATATATATATATATATATATATATATATATATATATATATATATAATGTGTGTGTGTGTGTGTGTGTGTGTGTGTGTGTGTGTGTGTGTGTGTGTGTGTGTGTGTGTGTAGGTAACATGTTTAGAATGCTGTATGTAATTATGTAAAGTTGTAAATGTGCTACAGCACAAATTCACTTAATTAAATTTTGTACATATATATATATATATATATATATATATACTGTATATTGAAAAGCCATCCCGCTAGTAAAATCTGAATCATCTCTTTGAAACCCTCCTCTTCAGCCATTGCTAATGGTCTCATGTAAGAAACATGTTTAGAATGCTGTATGTCATTACTGCAGCCATTTGCGAAGTGTATTGGCCTTTCTTCAAGCAAAAAAATGTCGCTCATCATTTGCTGCTGCGGTTAAAAACCCATAGGAAAATAAATGAATTCAAGCTTAAACAGACAACTGTACCACCTGCATCCCATATTGAAAAACACATATTCTTTCTAAATGTTGGTCTCTTCTGGCATTTCCATCCGGTGTTGCGCAGGATGTACGATGTCGGAGGTCAGCGAACAGAGCGGAGGAAGTGGATTGGGTGTTTTGAAGACGTCCGGGCGGTGCTCTTTGTGGTGTCGCTCAGTGGTTATGACATGACTCTGGTGGAGGACCCCTCCATGGTAAAAGTTTCATTTGGCTTAATACACTGCCCCCGTCTAGGTCATGATGAATGTCTTGAAGGTGAGCCTTTGTAAAGTGCTTTGAGTACCATTATGGTGTAGAAAGCACTATATAAGTCCACTCTATGTGTCATATACCGTTTATGTTGAATCGCAAAAGTAATGCGTATGTGTAAGGCCCATAGGTTGCATTTGAAACTGCTCGGTCGGTTAACTGGAATATGCTTCATTTTTCATTGGCCTTCGGGGTGAGTGAAAACTACAAACGCTGCCTAGCAACTATCTGTATTATGTCAGTACATCAATGTTCTCTTTGCATTGCTGCTGTGTTTCTCGTGTAGAATCGTCTGCAGGAGAGCATGAAGCTTTTCTCCTCCATCTGCAACAACGTCTTCTTTCGAAGCACTTCCATGGTGAGAAAGATCTTTTTCACTCCATTACGTGAAAAATAAGAACTACAGTACAGATATATATATATATATATACTCCCTGTCACATTTTTGCAGAAGGATTTTGAGAAGCATGGTCAAAAAATACAGTATGTCATACAGAGTTATGTTTAATTGCAAAAGTAATGTGTATGCGTAAACCCATAGGTTGTGATTGAAACAGCCTGCTGGGCACGACTGGGCTATGCCTCATTTTTCATTGGCCTTCGGGGCCAGTGTGATTGCAAACTGCGAATGCTGCCTAGCAACCATCTGTATCATGTCCCATTTTATCCCACAGAAAAACAGCGAAGCGAATAATGATCAACCAAATTTGTGAGATGAAGATTTTGAGATGTGATAATGCAGACATCTCATGTAATAGATATATGATGAGCTGTCCATTATTTGGAGTAGGTATGTGGAAAAACCACATAACGATAAAGAAAATCTGACCTTGCACCGAGGTAACCCTTCACTGTCCAAACTTGATCATGACGGTTCAAATTTCAATGCATTTACCAATGAATCAAAGTCACGCTGTCGTTGTGGTCCACGTTTTGTTTTTGTGAGACAGTTAAAAATGTCCTCTCTTGAGCTACATTAATTTTTCTTAATACGGTCTATGACAGCATATGGTCGCTCCAATGCCTGTGCATGTGTGCACATTCTGCAAGAAATGCTATTAGTGTGACCATACAAAGTAAAAATAAGGTCACGAGTGTGTGTCAAGCCCGTTTTAGTCATTCCTCTGCACAGATACAATTTTCCCCACCTTGCTCAAATGAACTCATTACCTTTGATTAAGTGATGTTCAGGAACAGATGTGGCAGTAGAAATATAGGTGGAACATATGCGCTTGGTGCCCTCTGTCACTTGTAATTAAACAGTAAGTTACAATTAGGATGAGCTGTTCCATTCCTGTTTCTGCTAAATGATCCCATTAAGACAAGCGTGAGGCGGGCTCGCTCAATTCTTTCCACTTAAATTGTGTTTAAATCCAATCGCACTTCCCGAAAGTCAAATATTTTTGGGAATATTCCCCGCAGCAATTTACTTTGTCAGCTACAGCCGAGCGACAGGTTTTTATGCCAGCATCGCGCCTGCGACCAATTACCCCAACGTGTGAAACGCTACTTTTCAACTCAATAAAGTCTTCCTCGCGGCTGGTCAGTTGTGATGACCCCATGCAGCGACTCCTATTCATGCGGGCCTTTTGTTTTGGGTTTTGATCAGTGACAGAGTTTTAATTGGTCAACGACAAAGTTGATAATGTATCCCCGTGAGACCTGGTGTCAGAACATGAGTTCATTTGAGCACCGGCAACACTTAAATATGCACGTATTTGCTGCATCAGATCCCACAAGTGATTGATTGCAATGTTGAACTCTGCTAATTGGTGCGCAGTTCATCCTGCTTTGTACCAGACCAATTAGTGATATTTGGATTATTAGTAATTATTTTTCGGTTTTAATTCCTTTTTTTTTTTTTTGCCCTGATCTTGGTTATCTTAATGATCTCCACACTGATCTGTTGCTATTCAGCGAGTTCCAGACCAATTAGTGCTATTTACTTATTTATTTATTTATCATCCCAGTTCTTTTATGATTGCCGTACTGATCTATTCCTATCCAGAATTTTTGGCTCATTAGGTGCACCATCCGTATTATTAGGCGAGCACAATATCAATGAATTTGCATACATAAGGTCCGCCATGTTTTAAGGCACATTATCTTTGAGCAGCATTGTATGTTAAATACCTTATCCTTACTATAGATTATGTTTACTTGATAGATAATCTAATCAGTGGTTGTGATTTTGCTTTGTTTTTTTACTGTGTTTTTACAAATCATTAAAGTCAACAGATACACCAGGTTTCTCGCTCACCATTATCCAAACTTGTTTTGCTCAGTACCAGCAGCTATCGGAAGCTGGCTGTGTGGTTTACCTCCGTCCCACAGACTGCAATGATATTGTCCCAAGTTGTAACATTGGAAACGCTCAGATCTACAGCATCAGGCTAGTACGGGGGTCAGCAACCTGCGTCTCTTTCATCATGTTGTGGCTCTCCGTGGTTTGGGAAATAAATCATGCTTGGGCGACACATTTGAATCGCAGCCAATGACGTTTGCGCGATTGGGTTATAGGGAAAGATCTATTGGAGGTGTTTGGTGCCACGGGACACAAAACGTGATGCGGGACAGCCAATCTGTTTCAAGTAAAAACAGAAAAGGGAAATATAGCGCCACCTTCCAGATTAAAAGCACACATTTTCAAAGTAAGATCCTAAAACTGAACATTAAAAAATAAAGAGCTTGAAGAATTCTTAACACAGAACAAGTCTCTTCTTTTTGCAATGGATTCGGACGTTGGTTCGGTCTGCTTGCTTCTATTAATGAAAATAATGCGGTGCAACCTTGGTTAACAAAAAGCTGCTGTAAGCAACTCCTCTGGCTGCTCTCACTCAACTGGTTCCATCCGCTTCCACCCTCACACTCGCCGCGTTACCGTAATTATCATACGAATACTTTTCAGAACTTCATTTCAGATGTAATAAAGTGTTGGCGGCTTCCGGTGTTGTCTTAACTTGGAAACCGGTTCAAAATGGCTTTGAATGTTAAAGGTTGCCGACCACTGGGCTAGTAAGACTAAATTTCCCATGATTCTTAGAAACAGAAGCAGGAAATAGTTCTGGACACGGAATAACAAAAATATGGATGTGGATGAGAATATGAAAGGTGAGGAAATATTTTGCATTAAAGACAATCTATTCAAAAGCCAATGTCCAATAAGGAGCACCAGAAGGTACACTATTGATTTTTGAGAAAAATCAAAGGATTTTAAGTGCATATTTTGGTCCCATTTGGGTAATCCTTTTTTACACAATCCATAGTGTGTTTCTGGATGCAAAATCTGTTCTTGACAAACCGCACAGGGACTCAAGGTCGGCTACTAGCGTTATTGAGCAGGCATGTACAGAAACTTGTGGAAATCTATCAGAAGGGCTACCATAAATGACATCCACAAAAAGGAAATCTATCATGACTTCTGGACACCCTGACCTGCACGTGTTTATATACAGTATAAAATGACAAGCACATTTTTTTTAAATGATTCATTTGTTTCATTTCTTGCTTCGTTATGATGTTGCTACATGTGGGAATAAGTAATTTTTTTCCCTATTGATGTGTGATGCTCTTTCAAATTGATTTTTCTTTTTCACTTGAGGTAAAACCATGACTCATAACGAACATCTTGAGCGCTGGGCTGATTTTTTTTTTCCCTCTATATGTTCTATTTGTTTCAGATTTTATTCATGAACAAAATTGACCTTTTCCAAGACAAGATTCTGCACTCGGGGCGACACTTGCGCCATTACCTCCCTGAGTTTAAAGGTTTGTCTAAGAGTTCTGCCTTTTACCCGTCACTGGAACAGGAACGTGAAAATTCTGTCAGTCATCAGACAACTTGGCGTCTCATTTCTCCAGCATTGTGAAAATTAACATCTCTTTCGTATAATGCCTGTATTGCACTTTGGTTGAGTAAATAAATGCCCCGGGCTACTAGTGCATATATTCACATTATAACTGGTAAGCTTTTTGCACATAAAGATGGCAGATGTAACTTTGTAATATGTTGCTTGTCCAATTTCATGTGTTATGGTCACAACAGACAGAATGATGAATTTCATTTGCATTGTTTTATGTTGCAATAATTGATTTGAAGTGTTAAAAATCTCATGGTGCCAGGTTTGACTGTGAACCAGGTTGACTGTGACCCAATTGGCCACCATTGGAGTAAACAAGTATTTAGTCAACAACCGATTTTGCAAGTTTCCCACTTAAAATGTTGACAGAGGTCTCGTCATTTTCATCAAAGTTACACTTCATCTGTGAGTTACAGAATGTGTGTGAAAAAAAATCCTGGAAATGACTTTTTTTTTTGTAAATTATTATGGAAAATAAGTTTTTGGTCAATAACATTGGAATTCGATAATAACAAGCAGGAATGTTCATTCTTGCCTTGAAGATCTTCTGATGATATGATAATGGTGATACAGTCGGGATTTGGGCACCACAGGTAAAAAAAAAAAAAAAATGTGCATAAAGAAGCCCAGGAGAGCTGGAAATAAGCTCCAAAATGCATCAAATCATAGATGACACTGTAGCATGTTCAAATAAATGTGATTGTTTTTCCATTAGAGTATTTACACTTTGAAAATATAAGTTGTAAATAGTATAGCGCATTGTAAAATGTCACCTCATTTTGTGAGTCGGCGAACTCTCACAGGAGTTTGGTTGAGGTCATGGGCTGGTGAACTTTCTGTATTTAAGAGTATTTTTTGGCTAAGAACAGAAATGATCACAAATCAGTTCTGAATTTTGGACTGCTGTGTTTGTCATCACTTGGCAATATCGTCTTCCAGGAGCAGACTGCGACGTGGATTCAGCCGCCCGCTTCATCACCGCCACCTTCGTCGCGCTCGACACAGCTCCGACTAAGCTCATCTATCACCACTTCACCACCGCCACCGACACCTCCAACATCCAGGTGGTCTTTCAGGTGGTTATGGACACCATTATAAAAGAAAACCTGGAAGCTGTGTCTCTCCTGTAGCTGCCAAGAAAAGTCGAATTTCCTTCAAACTGAGATCTAAATGGACCGTCGGATCTTTGGATGTGATGTAGGCATGTCAATCTTCTAATCCACGCACGCTGTCTACGGTTTGCCCACTTACTTTGAGTTTTGACCATTTCAGGGAGTTGTGTAAAATACCCCCCAAAAATTAATATTTCATTGGACAACTCTAATGTGACTGTTTATTCTAATGATCTGCATGAAGTGAAGCAGACTTACTATGGAGCTGAGCCTGTGTGTGTGTGTGTGTGTGCGTGCGTGCGCGCACGCGTGCGTGTGTGTGTGTGTGTGTGTGTGTGTGTGTGTGTGTGTGTGCGTGTGCGTGCACACTTGCGCCTGTGGGTGTGTTTGCTGGCAATTCACCATTTGTCCATGAGGTCAGCTGTACAGAGTTCATTCAGTGCATACTATAAGATTTTCTTTTTCTATATTGTCATGACATCTCACTCACGTAACATGACGCTAATCACTGTAAAAGCTACATCTGCAACTAAACTTAGCAAAATCCTTACAGCAATATGTCATTTTTAGTACTCTGATAACCTATTTATATTTGAAAAAGATGTGTCTTCGAAATGTAAGTTTCTTGTCTTTAACTTTTTGAGATCACGCCAAATCGAGTGCCTTTTAAATGTGACTTGAAGGCATCAACGATGCAGCAGCTGTTTTTATTTTCAGAGTAAATCTCTGTTTCATTTTTGTATCTCGACTGGAATTTAAAGGAATTTTATGCCTTATTTTGGTGATTTACTCTTCTTGATGTTTTTTTTTTGTCTTTAAAAGGAAAGCACACATCGATGCTCTTGCTATACATTTGTCATTGTCCCGAACCTGAAAAACATAATAAAATGTGTTGCTGGAATTTTGCTTCATGGTCCCATTTTTCTTTATATGACACGTGTACACAAGGGGTTCCAAATATTTGTCCAGTTTTATTTAATACAATAAAAGGATTCAAACATACATAAATCAACATTCTTACACACAGCAGTGCACATCAATGGTTTAGAACACTCGTGGTCAGTAATTTCAAATCATTTTTACCAAAACGAACTTTCCAGTGGATTCTTTTTTTTTAGAATAAGGACGCATGTCGACTCTCGCTCAACACCAAAAACGAAAACATACTTGCACTTTTAAATATGAACGAAAAAACATTCAAGAGTCTATACTGGTCGACAAGGACCCTTCTTTTCTATACAAGAGGAGCGCACCGTGGATTCATGCGGACAAGCAGTCGAGCGAGTCCAGAGTGAGGAAGACGTCCGCCTTGCACTGGAAGGTGCCGCTTCCGTCCCTCAGCATCTCGCAACTCTTCAGGTTTGGGGAGATGTCCTTCACGCAAATGGCCTTCAGTAAAAATAAACAATATACATTTATAACGGGGTATGTTCTAAATCCAAACGAATTAACACTGTGTTGTTTACACTTTGCAAGGTTATCAGAGCTGTTGATATGAAGAACAGAAGTGCCAAATAATAGTTTCCATATCCAGAAATATATTCAGAAGACACCAATCGAGTTTCAAATCTGGTCATTGAATTAAAACCACTGTAACGGCACTTTTTCCTTTTGCGGTAAGTTGTTGACGCTCGTGCGTAAAACCTATTACGCTGGCGCTTTTACGCACCGAAACCGCTAGGTGGTTTGATAAATGTGTTGTTTTTCATAAAGAGCTATTTCAAAATGAAATAATGAATGAGAAGTGGCATTCTTTATACATTTGAGGGGGCTTTGCGCTAAAGGCTGCAGACATAAACAGAAACTAGAGGAAAAGAGTGAAAGCAAATGATCACCACTCACCATGCTTTTGAGTAAGGAGATGATGTGTTTGCCAGTTTCCGGAACGAGGTTGCCACTGGTTGCTTCTCCGCTGTCCATCGTTTCTTGGGACTCGGACCTGCGCACATAAGGCGACCTCCGGATTCCGGAGAGCAAACCCGAGGCCCGACCCACAGAATAGTAAGTGGGTCCGGTGGACTGCTTGTACCAGGCTTGCACGGAGTGACACGAGATGAGCAGAGACATTCCAACGCACACCAACGCAAATCGAAGGGACCTCTCCATGTCTTGAAAGCACTTGGACAGTTTGGGGCTCTGATCTTCTCCTGCGGGTCGCCTTGGCTTGATAGCCTCTTGCGCGATTTTCCTGCTGCTTTTATAAGCGGGATGCCAGACGTATCGTGACCTAGGACGTACGTCAAATCAAATTGGAGTAGAGCAGATGATCTTCTGTCTTGATGCGCGAAAAACGGAGGGGGGGGGGGGGTGAAGACGGTTTTCAATTGATTGGGTGCTGATGGGCAGAGAGAGAGAGAGAGAGAGAGAGAGAGAGAGAGAGAGAGAGAGAGAGAGAGAGAGAGAGAGAGAGAGAGAGAGAGAGAGAGAGAGACGTCAAACGCGTGGCGCTCGAGATTTACTCTAGGGGCCCAATAGTGACGTCATGGCCCAACTCAAAGAACTCCGGGAGGACTTTTTTTGCAGCCATTAATCCTTCCGTTTGTCTTCTGTGTCAGTGTCTACTATAAAACAGGTAGTAGACGTCACTATTCTACTAACTAAGTATCTGCATGTAATGGGTAAGTGTCACGGGGGTGCACGGCGGGTGTGAACGCCGGCGTGGTTGCGGAGGACCCAAAAGCAGGGGAGCGTCGGGACAGGGGGTTGATGAAATCCATGTTTATTAATACAACGAACGGGAACAAAAAGCGGGAAAAACAGGACGGCAAAAACTAAGGGCGCAGGCAAGCTGGAAAAACGGAAAACAAACACTACGGGCAGGCTGGCAGGAATACACGAAACTGATGGGCGAGACGAGACGGGACTACAAGACGACAATGACCTGACACGACAGAGACAATGATCCGACACGGGCTGTAACAGACACTAGGCTTAAATACATTCACAAACTAATCAAACTAACACATGGCAGCTGGGCAGGGACAACAGGCAAAGGGAGCAGATTGGAGGACACGAGGCGCAGGTAACAGACAGGTGGACTAAATCAAAACTAACGCAGGCAGACGCGACAGGGGCAGAAACCGGAACTATAAACGTAAACAGAAACAGAACCCCTCAAAATAAACCCACAACCCAACAAACCATGACAGAACCCCCCTCTCAAGGGACGGATCCCAGACGTCCCAAAACAAACCGACAAGCAAACAAAACCGAGGCAGGGTGGGCGGAAGGGGGACCGGAGGAGGGCACAGGAGAAAAACAAAAACAGTCCAAAGGCACCCCTGGTGCCAAACGGGATGCACCCGAGGGGGAAAGTCCAGAGGACGACCCGGTCGCCAGAGCGAGTCAGGCGGGCGACCCGGTCGCCAGACGAAAGGTGCCCTGCGGGGCGAGTCAGGTGGGCGGCCCGGACGCCAGACAAGAGGCGCCCGGCGAGGCGAATCAGGCGGGCGGCCAGGACACCAGAGCAGATGTGCCCGGCGGGCCGAGTCAGGTGGGCGGCCCGGACGCCAGACAAGAGGCGCCCGGCGAGGCGAATCAGGCGGGCGGCCAGGACGCCAGAGCAGATGTGCCCGGCGGGCCGAGTCAGGCGGGCGACCTGGGCGCCCGATGGCGAACAGCAAGCCACCCCAGGTAGGCTTGTATCCCGGTTGCCCCTGAAGATCGGCAGGCAGGGCGTCAGGCGAGAGCGGAGGCGTCGGCTGGACGCCGTCAGGCCAGAGCGGAGGCGTCGGCTGGACGCCGTCAGGCCAGAGCGGAGGCGTCGGCTGGACGCCGTCAGGCCAGAGCGGAGGCGTCGGCTGGACGCAGTCAGGCCAGAGCGGAGGCGTCGGCTGGACGCAGTCAGGCCCGAGCGGAGGCGTCGGCTGGACGCCGTCAGGCCGGTGCGGAGGCGTCGGCTGGACGCCGTCAGGCAGGTGCGGAGGCGTCGGCTGGACGCCGTCAGGCAGGTGCGGAGGCGTCGGCTGGACGCCGTCAGGCAGGTGCGGAGGCGTCGGCTGGACGCCGTCAGGCAGGTGCGGAGGCGTCGGCTGGACGCCGTCAGGCAGGTGCGGAGGCGTCGTCGGGGTGCCATCAGGGAACAGCCACTGGGTGCAGGCCACAGACACGAGTGAGAGCACGAGACTGACCTGGGACAGGGGCGACCACGGGGGACCGTCTGGCATCTCTGTCGTCGGCGGCAATGGTGGCATGGCTGACAGCTCAGGCGACTGCGGCTGCCGCGCCGAGGCTGGCGGCTCAGGAGGCTGTGGCAGCGGCGCAGAGGCTGGCGGCTCAGGAGGCTGAGGCGCCGTGGCTGGTGGCTCAACAGGCTGAGGCTGCGGCGCCGTGGCTGGTGGCTCAGGAGGCTGAGGCAGCGGCGCAGAGGCTGGCGGCTCAGGAGGCTGAGGCGCCGTGGCTGGTGGCTCAACAGGCTGAGGCTGCGGCACCGTGGCTGGCAGCACTGGGAACGGCAGGCTGGACAGAGACAGCCACTGGGGGCCAATCAGAAACGGCGGGGATGCCAGGAGACTGACTTGGGATGACTGAGGCAGACGGGCGACTGGCTTTGGAGTCAGACGGGCGACTGGCTTTGGAGGCAGACGGGCGACTGGCTTGGGAGGCAGACGGGCGACTGGCTTGGGAGGCAGACGGGCGACTGGCTTGGGAGGCAGACGGGCGACTGGCTTGGGAGGCAGACGGGCGACTGGCTTGGGAGGCAGACGGGCAGGGTTCACAGAGCCTGGGGTCCGGCTCGCAGGGTGTACAGAGGCCGGGGTCCGGCTCGCAGGGTGCACAGAGGCCGGGGTCCGGCTCGCAGGGTGCACAGAGGCCGGGGTCCGGCTCGCAGGGTGCACAGAGGCCGGGGTCCGGCTCGCAGGGTGCACAGAGGCCGGGGTCCGGCTCGCAGGGTGCACAGAGGCCGGGGTCCGGCTCGCAGGGGTCACAGAGGCCGGGGTCCGGCTCGCAGGGGTCACAGAGGCCGGGGTCCGGCTCGCAGGGGTCACAGAGGCCGGGGTCCGGCTCGCAGGGGTCACAGAGGCCGGGGTCCGGCTCGCAGGGGTCACAGAGGCCGGGGTCCGGCTCGCAGGGATCACAGAGGCCGGGGTCCGGCTCGCAGGGGTCACAGAGGCCGGGGTCCGGCTCGCAGGGGTCACAGAGGCCGGGGTCCGGCTCGCAGGGGTCACAGAGGCCGGGGTCCGGCTCGCAGGGGTCACAGAGGCCGGGGACCGGCTCGCAGGGGTCACAGAGGCCGGGGACCGGCTCGCAGGGTTCACAGAGGCCGGGGGCCAGCTCGCAGGGGTCACAGAGGCCGGGCGCCGGCTCGCAGGGGTCACAGAGGCCGGGCGCCGGCTCGCAGGGGTCACAGAGGCCGGGCGCCGGCTCGCAGGGGTCACAGAGGCCGGGCGCCGGCTCGCAGGGTTCACAGAGGCCGGGGACCGGCTCGCAGGGTTCGCAGAGGCCGGGGACCGGCTCGCAGGGTTCGCAGAGACCGGGGACCGGCTCGCAGGGTTCGCAGAGGCCGGGCGCCGGCTCGCTGGGACAGGGGCGGTCTGCCGCCTTGGCGCTGGGACAGGGGCGGTCTGCCGCCTTGGCGCAAGGACAGGGGCGGGTAGCCGCCTTGGCGCAGGGACAGGTAGCCGCCTTGGCGCAGGGACAGGTAGCCGCCTTGGCGCAGGGACAGGTACGGGTAGCCGCCTTGGCGCTGGGACAGGTACGGGTAGCCGCCTTGGCGCTGGGACAGGTACGGGTAGCCGCCTTGGCGCTGGGACAGGTACGGGTAGCCGCCTTGGCGCTGGGACAGGGGCGGGTGCCGCTTCAGCCCGCCGGCAGGAAGTTTGGGGAACAGAGACCGGTGGTACAGACGCGACAGGAGCTTGGGACAGGGTGCAAGAAGAGGGTGGTACAGGACAGGAGGAAGTAGGCAGGGCGCGGCAAGAGGGGGACACAGAGACAGGAGGGAACGGATCGGAAGGCTGAACAGATGGGTTCTGGTGGTCACTGGGGCGGTGGCCTTTTCGCGGGCCCCTCCACCGGCGGCCACGAAATGCCAACCGGGAGCCCACGAAAAGGTCACGGTCAAATAGGGGCTCTGAATCGGAGTCTTCGGACGAACTGTAAAAGGACTGGCCGGACTGATAGTCAAAATCTGAATCAAAATCATAATCAGAGGTGCACGGGCTCGAATACGGAATATGATAAAAAGTGTTGACGGAAGAGGGACGCGGGTAAACAAAATCAGGACCGGTACTGGAACGAAACGTGACGAAGGGAGGGCAATCCTCGATGTCGGAAAAATTAGACTCTAACGTGTAGTGAGGAGCGCGAGCAGGAGAGGAAGAGTGATCAGGAGGACGGACGGAAGGTGAACTACGCAAATCAGCGAAATCGGAACTACAAAAAACGTGCGGGGACAGAATCGTGTCGTAAGGGAGGTCGGAGGAACACGAGGGAAACGCGGAAGTGACGGACGCGGGGGACAGATCAGAAGCGGGGACAGGCGCGGACTCCGAGGGGAAAAACACGGAAGAAAAAACAAGAGGTCTTACACTGGGGGAACGGGGCTGGCCGGCGGGCTGAGAGCGGATGCGGACGGGGCGGCGGCGTCGTGTCCGCCGCCGCGGGCTTCCCGCTGGGTCCTGCGTTGGTCGGATCATTCTGCCACGGGGGTGCACGGCGGGTGTGAACGCCGGCGTGGTTGCGGAGGACCCAAAAGCAGGGGAGCGTCGGGACAGGGGGTTGATGAAATCCATGTTTATTAATACAACGAACGGGAACAAAAAGCGGGAAAAACAGGACGGCAAAAACTAAGGGCGCAGGCAAGCTGGAAAAACGGAAAACAAACACTACGGGCAGGCTGGCAGGAATACACGAAACTGATGGGCGAGACGAGACGGGACTACAAGACGACAATGACCTGACACGACAGAGACAATGATCCGACACGGGCTGTAACAGACACTAGGCTTAAATACATTCACAAACTAATCAAACTAACACATGGCAGCTGGGCAGGGACAACAGGCAAAGGGAGCAGATTGGAGGACACGAGGCGCAGGTAACAGACAGGTGGACTAAATCAAAACTAACGCAGGCAGACGCGACAGGGGCAGAAACCGGAACTATAAACGTAAACAGAAACAGAACCCCTCAAAATAAACCCACAACCCAACAAACCATGACAGGTAAGTGTAACCACCCTTTGCCGGCATCATGTAAAATAATCTTTATTTTTTTCACTAAATAATTTGATCATGTTGAAATGCTAATTACTTACGGGAACATGACCCAAACAACAAAATAACAAATGTAGAAGGTATCAAGGTTTTTTTTTTTCCTCCGCAGGATAAAAGCCCAGACCATGACGGATGCCCAATTTGGGTGAAAGTCCGAGTCCTGCCTTCCTGTAGTTTGCATGTTCTCCCTGTGTCCGTGTTGGATTTTCTCTCTGTGCGGGTCAACGCTTTCCTTCCACATTCCGAAAAACATGCATGGTCGGTAAATTGGGGCACGCTAAATTGTCCATTAGTGTGATTGGTTGTTTGTTTCTGTGTGTCCTGCGATTGGCTGGCACCCACTTCAGCCTGCTGTCAGAAGACAGCTTGAATAGGCAACTTCGTACACTCGACCCTCATGAAGATAGATGGTCAAGATAACGGATGAACGAAAAAAAATCTACGTAGCCTATCAGTAAATTGTTATAAAGAATGTTTTTAAAACAACCATGTACAGTAAGACTATTGACAAGCATTCCCAGTAAGGCGTTTTTGTTTTGAAAGAATTTGTTGTAATAAGTCAGGCCCTCAGACATGAAAATTAATTTGAATACCGTGCTCTCAATACTCCCAGTTAGTGACTTTAGTGAGTTTAATTGCAAATTCCCTTTCTTATATGTTGTATTGTCACAGTATTTGTTTGGTGAATGTAGTGAGTATAATGTTAGGAATCAGGTGTCCTCCTGTTATTTATTATTCATTAATTACTGTTCTAGTTATCAATAAGATACATGTGTGGAAGGCACAGAGGCTGAGAAATGTATTTAACTAGTCAGTTTTTGAACGCTACCTTTTTCTGCAGGTGCTTGCGGCTATATGTATTGGACAAAGTAACTACAGTTCAAGTGATTACTGGCATGAATGAAGGAAAGCAATAGAACGGTTTTCACTCCAAAATGAGCTTTATTTTAGAATAAGTCTGGTAACATACTGTAACAAAACGCAAAAAATTAACAGCTTTTCTGAGTTAAATCTATTCATTCGTTGTTTAGCAGTACAGTAGCTAGATTCTACTTAAACTGTTTTTCAGTGTAATTAACAATGTACGTTAAATTACTGGTTGGTGACTGATTGTCATTACTTAGAAATGTTCACATTTGGAAATTAGTTTTTTTCCAAGTAAAGTATACTTAAGAGTATGCATTGTCAGGGATGTAGCAAAGTGGTCATGCGCTGGCCACCCCCACATTTTGGGGAAAAATGTCGTTGACCTGTATTTTGGAATGAAGGCACGCATACATGGCCACACCCCGCACTGACTGCTGCGTTGAGCTGTTACGACAACATTTACGATATGTATGATAAAGTAGTTTGTTTGTTTTAATGGAAAGGTTGGTTTACTGATCCCACTGCTCAGGTATCATTAGCTCCAGCCCTTCCTGGGAGAAGAATGTTGAGGGATGCAGTCCTCCAGTCGAATAATAAAAGAGTCACAGTAAATGTCACGTATGCCATAAGAGGCTCTGGATGACAAAAATATTGTACAGGTACGGAAACCGATTAGAGGCCGCTTCCAGTAACAATCCAGCATGATATCTTGCCATTAAATGAATTAAGACGATGCCAAAGGTTTATTTGTGACTTTTAAAAGCAGCTTGGCATACAAAAATATAAATAAACATGATTCATGAATTATTGTGTACAAAGTGCAGACGTAAATGGCAATCAAGATAAGCTTAGCTACCATTAGAGTCCATTGTAAAGTGGTCTGCATTGTGGCTCCAGCTTGTCCTCCAGCACATAGTCTGCGCCGCAGACCCACGGGTCCCCTGTCTGCCACTGCCATTTAAGCAGATTCTGCTTCAGGCTCTCCAGTACGCCGCTGTAGGACGAGTCTGACGCCAGGTTTTTTGTTTCCAGAGGGTCTCGTCTGAATTGGACATGTGGATTTAAAAAAAGTAATACCGATCACTTTCAACAGTGCTGTCTCACATGTGGGGCTTCAGTGTGTGTGTTAAAAAAAAACCAAAAAACAACTCTTTATATTTTTGAAAGTGAGTTCATCTACATTCTCGAACTAGACCTACCATTATATTTAAAGCATACTGTTGGTCATTAAGAACACATTCATTTGCAAGTTTTTGAAATTTACAATCATTTAATTGATTCCTTTTTAATGAAAAACGGTCTAAATCTTACACACCGTCCCTTTAAACGTTCACCACATATTAAGGTGCCTCAAGGGTTAATCTTTGTATGAGATAAACAATGCAGGCATAGTGTTGTTGGAGATGACGGCAGACCTGATATCGTACAGCTCCCAGCGTTCTCTGTAGTAGTACTGCTGCAGGCTTTTGAACCAGTGCGTGGGCTCACTCAGTCTGGTGCGGTTGAGCAAGTCCTGGAAGGTGGCCGAAACGTACAGGTCCTGGTCGATGGGAAAGGGCATTCGGTAGTGCAGGTTGTGGAGAAGGCGGTATGCCCCCGTGTGGACGGAACGCATTGGGTAATACATGGTGACCTGGTTGGAAACAGACAAAAAGGAATTAGTGATTTGCACTCTACACAAACGGTACAGATATTTGTGCAAAAAAACAACAACAAAACCAACGTTAAAAGTTAAGTCATTACCGATTCATCAGCCTCACTCAAAAACAAATACAAAATACTGACTGAAATATGCTGAATGCATTTTTGGTCTTAATTCATGATACTGAATTGGTAACATAGCTCGGAACACATTTGAACATGGAACATTCGTGGTCGCCTACAACCTCAAACAATTCTCTTAAATAAAGCCATGTAGGGCTAAGAATTTGCTTCGGCAATCACAAACCTCGTGCAGCGACTGGCTCGAGTAGACTGTGTGCCAGTTGCTGGGCTCAGTGACCAGGACAGGGAGCAAAGAACGTCCAGTGAGGTGGACTGGGGCAGTCGTTGTGCTAGGGAGGCTGTATGTAGGGTAGGGGACAGAAAGCCAGTCCAGGATGGTCGGAGTGATGTCTACCAAAAGAGGATGGATAACAGATCGCAGTCCCATTATAATATTTGCAAAATGACAGGGAACATAGTACATTACACTACTAGTAGTTGTTTCCAGTACTTGTAAAAGCAAAGTATCGCATTGTCGTTGTGGCAATTGGGGGCTTTGTTCAGCACGCAACAAGTGCCACGTCACCGTTTTGTGACATCGAGAGGCGATTATAGTTAGTATGGGGGAAGGAGTGGCTGAATTATTCAAGAAGGGCTTTGCTTCATATCTAATTGAGCGCTTTTGCAATAGTCACGGTTGCATTGCTCTGGTGGTTTGGCTATGTCTTGAAACAGTTTGAGGGTAATACACTGTATGACTTAAGACAAAAAAAAAACAACGAAAAGGAGCTTTTGTATATCCGTATCCACAGTGAAACTTTGGAGCAGATATGTAAAAAGAATGATAAAATCAATATTTTTGAGAATATAAGAAGGAGCAAAAACTTCATAATGACATGTAACAGCGCTGGCTAACTTGTACTGGTACTATCATGAATATTGTATTTATTCTTATTGTTGGTATTGTCACGATAAGTACGTAAGTATAAATATTCAAAAAATGGTATCGGGTATATGGTTACTTTTTAACTGTGGAATGACTTTTATTAAAAATAATTAGAATATTAGTTACAGTATATACTAGGATATTAACAGTTTTAAAGTTTAACCAAACCACATACAATGAAGCCGAATAGTATTAACTAAGCAGTTATTGGTATGGTTAGTAAAATGTAAACTGTAAACACTGTATAGTATTTGATAAAGTGTGCACTGTCATTAATAATAAATTGCATGTTATAGGAATATTGATATACTGTGGATGAAAGGGGTAGAATGTGATATGTTTATACTTTCCTTCTGTTTATCCCTCTTATGTGTGACACATAAGACCATGTTGAACATTGTCTACGTATTATGATGATTTTGTTGATGTTTTTTTTTTACTGTTGTTTGATTTGTACCTTTGTCCTTCAAGTGTACTTATTTGAATATATCAGTATGTTTTCGTTTAAAAACAAAGAAAAAAAAACTTTTAAAACAACACGAAGAAATCCTTAACCCACTAAGGAATTGTTTGCAACAGATCGTTTTCTTCAGTGATTTCATCAAATTTCGTAATGTCGTGTAATGGATGTTCTCTCGAAAACATGTCGGCATGATTTCATTATGTGAGTCAGATTGTCTTACAGCCCCAATTATAAAATGACACATGTGACTTGTATCGTAAGTGCATGTCTGGAGGTGCGTCTAAAATCGCTAAAGAATTCATATGTGCATCATTTCTCAGTTTAACTGCTCCTCGCCACTCTTGGTGACTTATTAGTGGCAAGGACAGCCACACAGAGTGAGTGGCCTGCCCCCAGCTATTTGATTACAAAGTCATTCTCTGCTCTAAAGTACATAAGCAAAGGAATGTAATGATGCCAAATTGGCTTTCGAAAAAAGACTACTGTATATATGCATTTATTTCTATTTTTCGAGTATGCAGGTCCCGGAAATATTTAAAGTTGCCAATTACTGGTGTTACGTGAATGCAGCACGTGGGCTACAGCGTCACAGAGAGACCACACTTTGGAAGCGTGCGCCAAGCGAGCGAGAGAGAGCGAATACAAATACAATACGCCATTGGTTTCAGTGCATAATAGCGCGGAACCTACAAAACTTGGGCAAATATATGTCAACACTGGTTAGTTACTCCAGGCTTTCGCAGACATAAAGAAAATGAAAACGCAACTCTTTTCAGTCAACAGAATGCAGAAAACAATCCAGGAGGATTGACATCAGGTAACAAAACATTGAATACAGCGTGTCATTCACAATAAAGTGAAGCCAAAGACTAAAGTAAATTCTTGTTGTATCGTGATGTCTTTGCTGGCGTTTTCTTTTGTGTTCGGTGGGCGAACTCAAAGGTGTAGAATAATTCGTCTTCCTAACACCCAAACCGATCGTTGTGCACGTCATAAAACTTATGATTGGTATACAAACCATCTATTTCCACTTTTTTCCTTTTTCGATTAATATAAAAATCAGAAACTTGTGCCGCGTGGAGCGCCCTGACTCGCCCTATCTGGGTGGCGTTCCCCATGTAATATAAATAGCGATTACTATTTATTTACATGCATTTATTCACACCTTGTTGAAATTTATAGTGGGTTTTCAAAATGACTAATAAACTAAATATTACATTTCACTTTAAATCATATCTATGGATACAGTAGTTTTACAGTAGGTGCTGGACCGCTTCAGAAATACAATATGTAGTAAAGTCTCCCTCTGGTGGTCAATTAAGAACATAGCAACCACATTGGGTTATTTAGTGGATTCTTTTTGCGGGTCGGTTAACGCCAACAACACCAACAACCACTTACTTGAGATCGAATCAAGCGGCTTCCATCTTTTGTGTATTTTTTTTCTGAAGAGAATATATATATCCTACCTCTTACCTAATAAGCTGACATAGGCCTCGCTGGTGTCTCCCCATCGCCCCCTGTGCTCTGGAGAAGACACCAGCATGGGCTCTGCTGTCCCAGAGTGATACAAGTTGGTCCTTCCGTTGGGGAAGGGGATGCCGTTATCGGAGCTGTAGATGATCAAAGTATCATTCTCATAGCCAGCGTCTGTGAGCTCTTGAAGAACTAATCCGATACCTGTGCAGAAAAAGGCACTCCATTAAAACTAGTGATTTTAATCCATGAGTTTTTGGTGAATGCGTGTGGTGTACAGCCTGTACCTTGGTCCAGTCGGCTAACTGTAGTGTACAATGCGGCTAAGTCAGCTCGTGCCGCGGGTGTGTCCGGCACAAAAGGGGGAACCTGGATTACAAAACAGGATCCATATTAATTCAAGACTCTGAATTTGTATGATCACACCATCACGTCACACAAAATTAGTGAAAGAAAACGAACCCCGAAATGGAATCTCTGACCTTAACTTGGTCCGGTGTGTAATATTGCGGAGTCCAGTCTGGAATTCTGCCCATCCCCATCTCCCCATTCCCAAACTTCTCGCAGAAAGCACCATACTGGGGCTGGGAGTGCCCACAGCGGTGGGTGTCATGGAAGGCAACATAGAGGAAAAAAGGCCTTTCTTCATCTTTCAAATTGTTGACTGTGCTGTCTTCTGCTTTTTGTTTTCTGTCAAAAGCTTCCTCTTTATGGGTCTGGAAAAACTTTCGAACGAGAAGTTTGATGCGAGTGATGTTCCGCCCCACCTGAAGGACAGAGTTGGTTTCCTCTGTATATGCAAAATCAAATGGGTAAACAGATCCAGGACCAACATGCTTTTTTCCAATGATACCTGAGAGCGAAAACGACAAAAATACAGATGAGCACACGTTTGCAAGTTGTATCGAATTGGAGGGGTGGTTCTCCCCTCTATTACTAACCCGTGTGTATGTTAGCTTGGCTGAGAAGCAGAGGCAGACTTTGGACACCATCAAAAGAGTTGAAATGATGAACTCCCTGGTGAAGGCCATACATGCCATTTTGATGCTAAGAAGGCAGGAAACGATTGTTATTGAAGGGCAGCATAATTGGGCAAAATGAGGACCTGACATTATCTACAGTGCTCTCTATGCAGTTAAGTGTCTTTTTTTTTTTACATAGGCTGGTAGTTAACAACAACAACAATGTGTATGTCACACTTTTTGTTCCTATTAAAGCTATGTATTATTTTCCTCAAGTCCTGGTAATGGATCGGTTAATTTCAACTGCAAGACAGTTAAAATCATACGCAGAATTTAGGATCTACTACCTGCTTGATTAAATGCTTCAAAGAAAACCCTGACAAAAGCCTGTTGTTCATACGTTGTTGCATAAGTGCTTTACCTGTGGCAAACCACTGAGGATAGTGGAGCGGCTTGGGGAACAACTGCTGACAGAGGTGAAAGCGTTGTTGAACACGACACTGCGCTGAGCCAGGGAACGCAGGTGAGGGGTGCGCACCACAGAGTTGTTGTACACCTCAGTCTCAAAGCCGGCATCGTCAGCTGGAAGAGGGGGAAAAATACTCGTGGGCTCTGGTACAAACTGTGTGTGCATCTACATACTGGACTGCATACAGTATGTGTTGTTTTTTTTTAATATGTATTATCATTGATATCGTTATGTTATAGTGAAACCCAAAATATTTAAATACATAAAAATATATGTTGCTTCAAGTTGCATTTAATATGCTCTTCATTTGAAAAGAAACTGTATTGATCCCGTCACTGCATTTAAACAAATGTTGAATTTGATTTACTGATACCAGTAGAAACACTGTTAAAACTTCACCTACCCCCAGTGGTTACACCTACCCATTTGACACCCATGCTCTTTTTTATTTTATGGAAACATTCAATATGAAACCATTTGTACTTTTGCTACCACCCTTTGCACTATTTGAGAGTGTCATTGAACGGTGGACATGATGCTGAAGCGCGGAAACCACTTAAGCAAGAAGGGCTTTTCGTTTGTTTTTGGTTTGTTCCTGCATTAGGGGAACATCAATTTTAAACGTAATCACTCACCGATGATTAGAAGAACGTTTCTCCTCTTGCACTCGCCGAGGCGACAAAAAACCAGAAGCCAAAGAAATGGCTTGAGCAGCATCGTCTTGTTAATATTGCCCGGATTGGTCATTTGGAGACCTAATTTAGTACAAAACGTAAACGTTTTAGATTGTTTCACATTGTTTTGTATTGAAACGTGAGCTACGCTGCCTCGCTTATTCAAGTTGTTTGGGACTTCCGCAAAAAAATACGCCCACATGTGACACTCATACCACGTGACGTTTCACAACAGGAAGTCCTGACTGGGATGCTTTTTGGGAAGCGGTTCGAACTCCGTACGACGCAAAGCGGCGAATCAGCACCTGGGAAAACCTCTACCGTAAGGAAACACAACTTTTGGTCATATTGTATTTGTAAACGTATCATTTATCTTCAATCTATATTAGTGACCATGTGTGCACTTCTTTTTAAACATTATGTTTATCCGGTTTTTAACCTGATTCAATTTGGCATACTTAATTGTTTGCTGTACACTATATAAATAATAGTACTCATAATTTAATAAGACACTTGTAACACGTAACACATTGGAGAGAGAGGAGAGCGAGAGCGAGAGAAAGAGGCATTGTTAGTTGTGAAAGTTGGTCAATGCATATGTCATATGATTCTCATGCGCTCAATCTATAAACGCCTTATTATTGCTGCGGTCATCGGCGCGGTCTTGCCCGAGGCTCACATGACGCGATCGTTGTTCTCCGAGTTGAGAACCAGGTTTTAAACATCAGCACTTCCTTGGCTAGTTCTGCTCCATCTTTTGAGGAATGAGATTTACAGTATATGAGTTTACACACTGGCAAAGCTCAAAATGACCCTCCGCTCTTATGATTATTTTTTTAACCACTTAGCGAATTTTGTCGTGAGCGTTTGTGTTGGTCTTCAAACATACAGATTGCCACAAGATGAGGGGTTGAGATTGTCACCTGCCACCGTGGAGACCCTGGTTCAAGGCTATCGACCTCCAACACCAGCATGTCTGTGGTATCCTTGAGCAAGGAACTTCGGAGCCCCTTGCTCCAAAGTGATCGGTCAAATGCACAGGTAGGATTTCATGCAAGCTGATCTACTCTACCTGATTATGCTTTGTACATGGAAGTTCTGCATGAAGCAATCAGGGACAAACTGAGAAGAGGAGAGGTCTTTGCAGAATGCTTATAATTTTGCCAAAGAGGTTCCACTTAACTAAGTTACTGGAAGACATTCCCAGTCCAAAAATGACATGAGCGACATATAATACAAGAGAAGGAACTTTCATCTTGTTGCGTAAGTAAATTTGATGTTGTATGTACACTAACTAGTGTAAGTGCTGCACTCATGTTACTGGAATTTATTTTTCCATCCACTTGTGAGTTCTGCCAACATGCACCTCTGCAGGTTCACCTCTTACACAATACAACTCAAAGTTTTCGTCATCATGGACCAACCTCTGCTGCAAAGAGAGAAGAGAGAAAAAAAGAGAGTATGTTGCTCAAGCAGGATGGTAAAGGCATGGTTGCCCATTCTCTCCTGGCTACCCAAATATGAGTTTAAATGGCTTCAAATGGATCTCCTTGCTGGCCTCACCGTCGGGCTGACAACTGTTCCGCAGGCCTTGGCCTACGCAGAAATAGCTGGGCTTCCCGTGCAGGTGGGTGCTTTAATCAACCATTTATTTATTTATTTCGTTTTTATTTTTGGGGCGGATCTAGAACATATTTTTCACCCTTTGAAAACAATTAGACAAAAAAATCAGACTAACAAACAAAATGTCATAAACCAGCAATGTTTTATGTAGTCACATAAAACACATTCATTAGACATACCTTGCAGTTGAAAAGAAAGATCACAATGAAATTGATTAAATAAATACATTAAAGCTACTCACTCGATAAGGAAGTGTGACAGAGTTGTACTTTTGAAGTGAAAAGGGAGGGATGCGGAAGGCAAGAACATTACATTATATTGGTCCCATCTTGTGGCCTCTTGATGTCATGGAATTATGCAAAAATAAATTGAGAGGTTTTACACAATCATAGTGCTGTGCTTATTTTGCAACTACTGTATATTGTGGCATCTTTGGTGGCATCTTTTGGTTTTAGAGAAAAGTGTGAAATTTCATTTGCAAGAGATACTTTACTACATTGCTATTTAAGCTATGTTCAGCAATTAAAAAAGTAATATTTAGTCTGCTATTAATTTGACAACTTCACTATTATAATGAACAATATACAATTAATTCATTTAAAAACATATTTGCTACATTCTGTTGACATCATGTGCACAGGGCCCAGGTAACAAACAATCACAACTTACCTGTTTTCGAGGTATGGTCATGAGACTTACACAAGGTGAGCCATGATTGGTTGTGGCCATGTGTATGAAAATTTGTATCCCTATTCCAAGATGCCATAAATACAAGCCTTAGTCACATGTCATCTATTTATATCATGATATGTTCATGTAGAAAATTGTGTTTATCTATAGTAATATCCAAATTATGGATCTGTTTGAATGAATTGAATTCCCCGCCTTCTCGCTGTTGTGAAAAAACGTGATCGTTTGTTGCATATTTGCAGCCAATTTCAAGATAATCACTTTTTCGCATACAGTTTGGGCTCTACTCTGCCTTCATGGGAGGCTTGGTCTACGCCTTCCTAGGGACATCCAAAGACGTGACACTGGGTCCCACAGCCATCATGTCCCTACTATGCTTCTCGTTGGTGGGGGGCGAGCCACGTCGAGCCGTGCTGCTTAGCCTCCTCTGTGGTCTGATCCAGGCTTCACTGGCATTACTGAGATTAGGTGAGGGGAGGGAACCCATCAGAATCATGTGAAAATGCAGGAAATTTATTGAGTCCCACTTGACCTCAGAAATCACAAGTAGTCACCTTCTGTATAAGAATTTGCATTCACTGGCGCACGACATAGCAATTTGGTGGTACATTTTGTAGATCAACATTGAAATTTGAAATCGTCCATTGCAGGCTTCCTTTTGGACTTCGTCTCATTCCCTGTTATAAAAGGCTTCACTTGTGCTGCGGCAATAACAATCGGCTTTGGTCAAGTGAAGGTGAGTTTATCATCGTAAGGGCACAAACACTGAACGCCAGTAATTACAACACTCTATCAAGAGCAATAATTCCATTGGTTTATAATTAGCAAGAAAGTTATCTGAACCAAAATGTTTTAGAAATCACCTTTATCAGTAGCGATATTTAGTCAATATTCTCCCCAACAAAAACATTGAAAACATTCATGAATGAAGATTAATAAGAGCAGTTATCACCGCTGTCTCAAAGTTAATGAGGGTGTCCTGAGGTGTGACTTTGAGTCTGAACGGCCATTTGTCGAAATGTGCTCTGTGATCGAGTGCCAAAAAGTCCAGACTGTACTCAATGTTTCATCCAAAGACAACAAGAATGGGCTCTAGCTCACCTGTGCTCATAACAAGGATAAGTGGCATTGAAAATGAATTGATGCAAGAAATGCATATTCATATTCATCATGTGGACATTCAGGAGCTATACATCTGTAACCTCTCGTTTTCTTTTTGGTATTTTTTATAAACCTTTTAAATTCTCTTTCTAGAATATCCTGGGACTCCGAGATATTCCCCACGAGTTCTTTCCACAGGTTTACTACACATTTTACAAGATCCCCGAGGCCCGAATCGGCGATGTGGTCCTCGGTCTGCTCTGCGTGGCGTTGCTGGTGATGTTGACGTCAATGAAGACAAGTCTGGGGTCTGATGATGATGATGCTCCCGTGGCCTCCCGGGCTGCTAGAAGATTTGTTTGGATCATTGCTACCAGTCAGTACCAGTGTTCCAAGTCCTTTCTTTTTGCCAGCACGATGGTTTTCCTTAAATGGCTTTTGTGTTTTGATCAGTGCGCAACGCCCTCATCGTTGTGGCTGCGTCTCTTTGTGCTTTTTCGTGGGAAGCTTATGGCCATCATCTCTTCACAATTACTGGGGAAACCTCTGAGGGCCTTCCTCCCTTCAGCCCCCCACCCACCTCGGACACCACCGCCAATGGCACTGTAGTGACATTTGCAGAGATTGTAGAGGTAAGGAGAGAGCAGGTGATATGTAACGCCAATTCTTCAAGGAGAAGTCAATCCAACACTTTCAAATTTTAAAACGTCACATTTGGATTAAAATTGTGCCTATGGAATATGAATTAAGCAGCAAAATCCCCCTGCTTTTATCCATCTCAGGAATATTGAAATTGAAGTCATGGTTGCTCAAAGCTCAGGTAACAACCAATCAAGACTCACCTGTTAAGTCAGTTAGTTAGCTCATGTGATGTTTGTTACCTGATTTCTGAGCTACTGTGATGTTTAGTCAACAGCAAAAGGCAAAATATCTGCCACCTGAGATGGCTAAAAAAAACGAAAAAAAAAGAAGTAGATTTTACTGCTTAATTTATATTCCACAATCAAAATTTTGATCAGAATGCCTTGATCAAACTAGTGGGGCTGCATAGAACATTATGCTTGAAGAACATTTTGATTGACTTCCCCTTTGTCATCTCACTGCTGATTTCTTAGAGATCCCCTTTGTATGGTGCACAGGGCTTTGGAGGGGGTCTAGTTGTGATTCCTTTCATGGGACTGCTGGAGAGCATTGCAATTGCAAAATCATTTGGTGAGTTTATCAAGGGGAAAAGGGTCCAGGTGGGTCAATATGTGCGTTAACTATGTAGACCTCAAAAAGATGCAGGGTACTTTCACATTCTTGCAAGAACAACAAACATACTGCGAAAGCAGCATACATAGTAGTTACGACTTATTATACTATACTATACTATACTATACTATACTATACTATACTATACTATACTATGCTATGCTATGCTATGCTATCTACTTTTTTATACCTTTGTCCAACAAAGGATAAAAACTTGAAGCTACCAAGAAATGGGTTATCTGTATAGATGTGGTTAAAAATAATATGGTATCAATTTTATTAAATTGTAACTGAATCCAGATGATACCACTTGGCGAGATAAAATTGACTAAATTAAACAACCATTTAGTCCCTGTATGCAGTAAATGATCATTTGAAAATGCCAAAAGTGGAGGAGAATTGAATCTATATGGTTGCATAATGTCATTGAAGGGCTTTTCACTGGGCTAACCTTTTGACTTCTTGTTTGTCCTCAGCCAGGCAGAACAACTACAGAATAGATGCCAACCAGGAACTGTTGGCAATCGGTGTGACCAACATCATGGGCTCCTTTGTCTCAGCCTATCCTGTTACGGGTAGCTTTGGCAGGTGTGTGTGGGCGTGCATCTGAGAAAGAATATGGGAAGGAATGGATGAAGCATGAACACTACGGTGTGTACTCTACTGTCTGTACAAATTCATCTTTTGTCATTGTTTTTAGGACTGCAGTAAATTCTCAGACTGGGGTTTGTACACCAGCTGGAGGGATTGTCACCAGTGAGTTCAGACACCTTTCCTCCTTTGATATCATTTTAAAACTTGATTAAATCAGTCTTGCAGTGCATCCGGAAAATATTCAGAGCGCTTCAATTACTCCACTTTTTATCATTTGGAGATGATTTAAAATGGATTAAAAATAGAAACCTAATACATGAGTATTCACAGCCTTTGCCACTAACCTGAAAATGGAGCTCAGCTGCATCCTTTGCCCACTGACTGTCCACTGACATGGGGTACATCACCTGTGAACTGGCATTTTTAAGAGGGACCGGGACCGGTAGGTGTGCTCGGGCTATAGAGAGATCACTCTCCTCAGCCTCCCCGGTAAAGTCTATTCAGGGGTGTTGGATAGATGGGTCCGTCAGGAGGTCCAACCTCAGATTCGGGAGGAGAAGTATGGTTTTAGTCCCAGGGGTGCATGGGAGTTCACCCATCCAGTTTACATGTGTTTTGTGAACTCGGAAAAGGCGTTAGACCGGGTGCTTCGGGACTATAGGGTACCGAACGCCCTGGTACCTGTCCGGTCCCTGTACCAAAAATATCAGAGTTTGGTCCGCATTGCCGACAGAAAGTCAAATCCGTTTCCAGTGGGGATTCAACTCCGTCAAGGGATGCTCCGCCATGAGAATCCGATGACTGTTAATCATTAGTTTGGTGTGGCTTTATTTATTTATTTAATTTTTTTGGTAGGTGTGATAGTGTTGCTGTCCTTGGCGCTCCTCATGCCGGCCTTCTACTACATTCCAAAAGCTTCTCTCGCTGCTGTTGTCATCTGTGCGGTTGCTCCTATGGTTGACTATCATATCATGGCTAAAATGTGGCGGATACATAGTAGGTTTCTGCACTTGTACACAGTATACAAGTGTAGTTACACAGTTTTGACTCACACAAATGTGCCTTTGTGTTATCCCCAGAGCTGGACCTTCTTCCCTTCATTATGACATTCCTGATGAGTTTTTGGCGAGTGCAGTATGGAATCATAGGAGGTGTAGCTGTATCTGGAGCCTTACTGATGTACACCATGGCTAGACCTCAACTAAAGGTACTCCAGTGCTGTTTGTTTTCTATGGCAACCTTTGACTTTATGTTGTTTAAAACTGAATGTATGAGGTACCTTGAAGGACAGAGAATGTCTTATTTTACAAAGCGCCACTTTACAATAAAGCACTTTTAAATGTCTCCCTCATAACTTGATTAGAGGGGCCATATAATGCAGTTTTTTCAACCACAACTTAAAATAGTGCCCACATGTTTTATTAACATGCTTTAAGGTGCTTGTGTCAAAAATACCTCAAGAAAAAAGAAATAGATCATACAATAAATTACATGCCTATACATTTCTTATTCTGCTTAAAAGTAGCATGTTGAGAAAGAAGAGCAGTTTCTGGCAACGTTAACCCCACCCCATACTGCTGGGCCTGCTTGCCGAAGCTGCGCCCAGAGGTTGGGAGAAGAAGCTGCCAACTTTTAGGACAACACATGTTTTTTCACTTATAAGCACAACCTTTGTAGACTAGGCTATGCTTATGTGTATTGTGGACATAAAAACAAACAGAAATGTCCTCCATAACCCCTGACAGTGCCAAGGGGCTCCTTCTCCCTAGAAAGTTATGGTAATAAATTTAATACCATAGTATTTTTAATTACAACTATACAGATAAGCGTTGTTTCCCACTGCCTCTTCTCTTGGTCAGCCCCACGGTCTGCTCGTTTACCCAGCAGGGCTTTTGCTTTGGCCGATAGCAGTGAATAAGCCACGGCCAGTGTAAATGCCGTGGAACCGAACCTGAAGTCAGAGTCGGCTAAGTAGGTCTAACAATTGTAACTTGAACTCAAAACCGGATGTCAACAAATTCACCTCAGCCGATTTGGATGCAATAACGAGACGGAGGATGTGAACCTCCTGAAGCCCACTGTATATTATATAGAGAGAATAATGTGGAAGGATTGGGATTGGGATCACAAAAAAAGTTACTGCTAGCAATAATATTTGTCTAGTAATAATAAGCACTACTGGTGGAGCTCTGGTATAAAGATGAATCGTACTTAAGTACACAAAATAATGAGGCAAAGACGATTTCTTAACTACATAGTTGAAATGATTCATTTTTCGCAACATGCATCTGTGCTTGTGACGATTGTTGAGTTATCCATGTGCCTGTTGCAGGTGTCCAATCAAGGCGTAATGCTTATCCAGTTGGCCAGTGGGCTAAGTTTTCCTGCTGCAGAACATCTGAGCCACATCATACACACTCAAGCTCTCCAGGGTAAATGTTGTAGTCAAAGGATCAAAACTGATGACCTGAAACAATAAAGAGTCTTTTGCTTCCTAACCAGAGTCTCCTCCGCGGTCAGTTGTACTGGATTGCCATCATGTCAGTGTAATAGATTACACAGTGATTAATGAGCTGAGTGACTTGTTGAGGCAGTTCAAACGCCAAGATGTGCATCTGATCTTTTCTGGATTGCAGGTAGACCCAGTAGCATTTCTTTGCACACGTTGATTTGTTCTGTATCTGTTTTTTTTTTCATAATCAACAGCCCAACCCACCGCATGTATGTGTATTTGTTTATGAAGTTATGGGCACGTGTAGTAGCTGCTATATAAATACAATGTGATGGCTTGGTTTGCTATATAATGCCAGATTTTACATTATAGACCATATAATGTTTTTCTTATCTGTTTTCTTCTCTTTTTTTCTTGCTTCCCCTACCAGCCAAATATCCTCGAGATTCTTTTAGCTGCAGATCTGGAAGGCCTCAGATATGCTGACTGTGTTGAGACGGCACTGCAAATGGGATCAGAAACTCTTAATTTATAATGCAGGAAATGTTCAGCCACTCTCTGAGGAAGACGTGTTTGCTGATGTCCACTATGGTAGTTCACACACAAAGGATTGCGGCGGAAGGTGCTCTTTGAATACCCACCTCACAGATCTCTGATCTCTCTCGCCGACTTTACATCAGACCTTGGAGGTGTGCTTGCAATCCTTTACTGAACGTACTTTGTGTGGCTTCATATCCTGCATGGTCTCAAGCGACTCTGTTTATGCTTCCACCATGTTAACAACTGCACCTTTTGTGCTGCGATCCTAAACAGAATCAGAGGAGTCACGGCAATTTGGCTAAGTTCATGTCCTGTTTCTAACTATGTGCATTTGCAAAAATACCATAACTTGTCAAGCCCATGGCTGTGCACCAGACTAGGGCATTAATGTTAAGCACCAAATGTCTTGCTGGTTGCTTCAAGCCAATTGCTTTTATACAGTTAAGTTTGCTGCCATATTTTAGGATCTAAACATTTAAAGTAGTGCAGTTATTGCACCAGTACTGTAACAATATTGTATCCTAAAGGGAAAACAAAACTTCAATGTAACGGATTACCTCAACACTTAATTTTGTGTGTCCGACATTCCAGATAACATAACCTTAACCCCGGACAACAGACACGTGCAGACATGCTTGCACACACACACCCACACACGCACACACACACAAAAAACAACCTTTACATGGTAATGTAAAGTACTTTGAGTACCAAAGGTATAAAAGTACTATATAAGTGAAAGTCCATTTACCATTTATTGCTGTGGAATTTTTAACTGCCTTCTTTGTAATGAAACGAAGAGTGAGGAGCAATAAGCCAGAATATCTTGTTGCTCTCTCCCACTTTTATAAAAGATATCATTTGACTCTGGTTGTGTACTTGTGTCCAGTCTCTTTTATTTATAACTCTGATATATACTGTAAGTTGGTCGGTCAAACCAGATACCAAGATATCTGTGGTCATTGGGGAGCTAATGTGAAGTGATAAGGTGGCTGAAATTCCGGCCCGTGACCAAAACACTAAAGTTCAAAGTGAGGCCATAGACTTATGCCAGTGATTCCAAAGGCAGAATAAGGTTTGAGTCCTGTGAATCTTTGAGGCTTTGAGGAAGAAAAGACTATAGTCCTGTAACCTCTTGATGCCTGAATCCATAAAAACATTCCAGCCTTGATAGTTTTCGATAGAAGAAAAGTTTGAAGTCTTTTGACTATGACATGCCAAAACAAGGATAGGCTACTCTCAGGGTACTCTTACTTGTACAATGCATAAAGTAACATGCAAAACAAGGAAGGTGTACAGATTACGCTGGGCTCTATTGCCAAAATTGAATGTTATGATAACCCCGAAATAGCATTTGCTAAACTACTGTAATGTTGTTCAGCTTTGAGTCGCCTTATTCACGTCTCGGAGCTACGGATGCCGATTGGCTGAAGAGGGTCACGTGACATTCACAGCGCTGTCCATGGTGCCGAGTTGAATTCGTGGCGCTTTTTATGGTCACGGAGGCCGGGGTGCAAAACGCCCCCCTGCAGAATAAATTGGCCAGGCTTTTTATATACGGCGCTGTTTATTTTAGAGGAACGCCGCCCCGAGTGACCAATAAAACTCAACTGCACTTATACAGCGAACACTTTGATTTACGTTGACTATTACGGTCAAACGTGCTATACGAAAGGTAGAATCCTTTACGGTTGTAATGGATACGGATTTCAAATTTGTTTTTGATTGCACTAGTGACGGACAGTGAGGCTTTTGTGAAGCACCAACCGACTTTCCGTAGTTTATCCGAACAGGGTGAAATACCGGACAATTCAGTTATAGTGACCTCACCTGACGAGAAGCAAGACTGCAGTGGATTTAAAATAGTTTGTTTTTTTCTCATTCAAATGGTATGCACACACATATGAGCAGTAAAACTGGAAATCAAATCCAAAAAAAAAAAAGAGATCTGGTCAGACTCCTACTTGAAGGGGATTCATAACCCGGACAAATTTATAGTGTGAAGAGTACGTAGTTGAGTGCAACCGTAACTTTTTACGAATGACCAACTCCTGAAAAGTTGGGAAATACTACAGGACTAAAAGCAAAGCTATTAATTATTTTCCCAGCCCAAGTCCACACGACAAAGCCAACAACACAACAAGATCATTAAAACCTTCTGTAAATATGCCAGTGACAGTTTATTTTATAATAAGTGAAAGCTAAAAAACAATATATGAACAATAAACAACATATGTACAATATACAAAAAAAATCAGTAAAAAAATAAATAAATCAACAACTGTAATAATAAACTATACAAAAACATCACTAAAACGTGACTTTTTGAAAACAGTGGTTTTTTTTTGTTTGTTTTCTTTTTAATCCAGCTGTAGCTGGACAGATGTTTTTGGGGAGTCACCGGCAGGTCATGCTGCCGAAGGGCACCTCGAACCCGGCAGCAACCAAGGTCCTCCAAAATGGCAGGGTGCAAACTCGGCTTTCTGGCCGCAGTTCGTCTCGATCACCCGCCTGACGTGTTGCATCCATTCCTGTCTCTGCTCGATGCTGGATGCCTGTTGATTAGGAGGACGGTCAACATCAAGAAATGTCATTATTTGGTCATTTGCTGACATTACTAACTGTAATAAAACATTATTATCTGCTTTCTTATTTTAATAGTGCTTTTAAGGCCCATGAATCATTTGATTTTAAAACCCAATTTCTTTTTTCTACCGCCGTCTCAATAAGTGTATTTTAAGTTGACAGTAAAAAGTTAAAACCTTTTATTAAAAAAGCTTTTGAAAATGTTTTCACAGTCTTTCACTCAAGTATGGTGAAGTTTTACTTTTATAAGTGATGGAAGTACTACTGTGTATGTTCAACCAACACGCTTGACAAAGATAAAAAGGAAAAAAGAACTATCCGGAGACAGACAGCTTAGAGTCTAGGAGTTGGAATAAAAACATGTCACGATGTCAGTAGTGTGTGTGAAATTGCTTCACGTTGAAGAAGCGGCAGATCATCTGACCTTAAGAACAACGTTGTTCGTCGCGGGCGCGCGTCCCACCCGGAGAGCGAATTTGTAGGGGTTGCCCTTAACGTCTTCTGTTAGTCCTAACTCGGAGGTCTGGGGGAGGAAAACGAAATTAGAAATGCTCACGGGAACGACAAAGAGATGAAACGTGTGTTAAGTTGGACTCACGCGGAATTTTTGCTTGTAGAGGTATTTGGTGCTGCCGCTGGAGTCCTGCACCTCCTTGCTGAGGATGAGGGACTTCTCAAAAAGAAAGAGGTGCAAATTTGGGCTCTTACGGAGCAGCGCGATGGACGTACATTCCAGGACGGAGCCGTGGTGGATGAGCCTGCCCTGCGACTCCACGGTTTCCCCAAAGTCTGAGTCAAGAGGGAACATGAGTAAATGACAGCTCGACAATTAATGGATGTGCGGTCTCGTTCGTTCTCAGTCACCTTTCAGCGCGGCCAGATGTATCGCATCGTTGGCTCTCTTTGGAACGTCGAGCATGACCTCCAGGGCATCGTTCAGTTTGCCGCCGTCGTCTCCGACGCAGCTTAGTAGGTCCTAAAAGGAGGCGTGTACAATAACAGGGTCTTTTGCTGTTTTTACAAACTAAATGCAAGTCTTCTTTTTGGAAAGTGAAAAAAAGAAGTGAAAAAAACTCTTTTTGGAAAGAGTTCTTCTGAATATGACTGAGTGCATAAGAGTAGCATAATTATTAAATGTTAAATGAGGGATCAACGAATTCTAAAATGTGTATTTGAGGTTACCTTTAGCAGAAGCTGGTACTTCGTGATTCTCTGCACAGGCTTGATCAGGTAAGAAAACACGGAGTTTGCTAGTCCGTGTTTCTGCTGCATTTCCTGTTCAAACATAAGGGAGAAAAAAAAACTGAAGGTAAGACACTCAAATACAATGTCGTGTAGTTTCATTGCAGTCACTTTTTACTTACGCTGAAATAGCTTTGAGCGGTCGCCTCAGAGATGAGCTGAACGGCGCCGGTGTTGTTTGTGCAGTAGGTCACGTACATGCTGAAATGTTCAGCCTACAAAGACAACCAAATAAATAAATACATCAGGGATCCTTTCCGGGTCATTGGCCAAAGTTTTGGCCATGGTTCATGGCCCTTGAGAAAGTAATACATACCCATGTCACAAAGCAACGGGCAACTTCTTCGGGCGCCTGCTCACATTTGTCAAGCTCTTTGAGGAAGATGCTGAAGAAAGAGAAGACATGTGAGTGATGCAGTTGAGGCAAGCTTTTGCACAACTCCTCCTCATTCAATGACACGAGCAAGGGTCTCCCAAATTCGATTAGCCCATTTGTTTAGCTCGGCCGCTCTATTGAAAGATCTTATTCAGAAGTGCGCACATTTTTTCCTTAGAGGCCTGCGGTGAGAAAAACCACGGGATGCAGGGCCATCTTTGAAAGTTTTATCTAGCACGCTAAAAATCAATCATGTGGATGTTGTTAATATTGTATACTAAAGTTGTTTTTTCTTTGTAAACTGCGTAAAAAACCTTTTTAGGAAAATATAGGGCATTTCAGCTAAGCTCTATTTAAAAAAAATAAATAAAAAGGTGTGACTCGATGCTTACTTCTGGTGGAATTCATAAAGGTCCCGCATGTTTCCAAATATGATGTGATCCTTGTCGAGGATCGATGAAGGGATCCCCTCCACCCCGCTGGTCATCTCCGCCAGGTAGGTCTGCATAAAGTCACACAAAGATATACTTATGTCTCACGAACAGTTAAAATAATAGTCAAACAAAAATATGCAGGCAAAAGTGAAACTCACGTCGATGCAATCGCGCAGATCTTGAACGTAGGCCCTCTCTGTCTCCAGCAGCTCTTTGGTGATGAACCTAAAGAAAAAAAAGCGACATCGTTACGCCTGCTGTTACTTATCTGACAGAGCAGAGTTGTGGTTAAGGATGATGTGCGAAATGTCTTCAGGTCCCCTTGCATCGACGTTATATTGTAACCAACAGACGATACGTCAAAACTCAAGCTCAAATCGCTCGGTCAGCTTTGGTGTTAATCGTTAAAGCAGCCCATTGGCCGGTAAAACGCATCCATCAATTCGTCACATACCTTATTTTGCGCAAAGCCTGGCTTTTCTTCTCGTCTAAAGCGTTGGCTTCGCAGGTCTGCTGGACACCTGAAGCCGGCTTTGCGGCAGGATCGGCAGCCTGTTGGAGATCCTCAGTCTGACAAATGAGAGACAGGGAATCCCGCGTAAGTGTCTTTGTAAAATGTTAACAAAACAATCTGCTGAATTTACTTGAAGCCATCGCCTACTTTCATTTGGCTTCGACAAAACGTATGTTTGCTCACCTGTTTGGCCGGGCATTCGGCGAGGGCATCATGCTGACGTTGCTTCAACCACTGCAATCTGATTTCCCAGAGGTGGAGGGCGCCGTTCGCTCTTTGCAGCATGTTATCACGGATGTCTGCGGAGATAAAAGAAGACTTACACGTTAGCATTACGGAGTGGATGGAAACCTGGCCAATAAGATCGGAACCGTTTAGAATGGCTGAGGACACGCTTAAACAATGAAGGACAGTTGTTTGCATTGTCCTGTATGTTTTGTTTTTTTTCATTCCACAACAGCCTGACATTGCAGTGGGTCACAATCGCATTACTCGACACTTTTTAATCACTTCTGCATTGTTAATACGCTACTGTTAACACTAATGACGGTGATACTCGGAGAGCTAAGAATGATCATTGGTGACGATACGTGTAAAAAGAAAGCTCATTTTTCCAAAGGAAAATTGTGAATCTTTCAGTAATTGGCTAATAAATGTGTGTCAACTGACTTTTGACTTGTCGCACTGATGCTTCGTCTTGTGTTTCAGCGTTGCTGCCGTTCCTTTCTATGTATTTGATGAGGACGTCTGAGATTCCCCTGGCCACAGCGCACGCCTGAATGACAAAAATGACAAGTACTTCAAGATAGAGGTTTATCAATGGAACTCTGTTTTGGATCTTCCATAGGGTCTTTTTAACCTTGAGCAAGACTTCCTTCTGCTCCCGGTGCTTCTCGAGCTTGAGAGTCAAGTCCGGTGAATTCTTGAGCTCAAGTTTGTCCTCTCCTCCATACCAGTCCTCCTCCTCCATACTTGAATATTCCCATTCCAGGCCATCCAAAAAACGGCAGACCTGCAAAGGACATTAATTTAGGTCAATTCGATTCAGTTAAAAGTGAAATGAAGTGATTGAAGTTTTTACCGAATTTTCCTCCTATAATGCCGAATAACACCCAACGGTAAGTTTCTAACAAAGTAGCATGTGTTAAACATACACTGAAAAAACGTGAAGATAAGCCAAACCTATTGTAATTGGTAGGCAACCATTCCAGGGTGTCCCCCACCTTCTGCCAAAAGACGGCCTGGATTGGCACCAGCTAGCCGGCGACCCTAATGAGGATAAGTGGCTAAAGAAAATGGATGGATGGATGGATGGATGATCAAGAAACCAACCTTTTTAAAATGACACATTTTGAAAAATGACATGTATTTAACATATCGCAAACTGAAAAAAATGGAAAAGGCCTAACATAAAATGTTGCAGAAGTGATGTTGCAAAGGAGTACTTCATTACTTTTCAGTTTTAAGCTCATATTTTCTTTCTTTAGCGTGGACATCAAACAGTGATGTGTAATCAAATGTCATACAATGCATGCATGCCTTACTTGTTCTGAGGTCTGGTAGAAGGCCAAAGAAGCCAAGGCCAGCTTGTGCTTGTCCTCTGCGCTGCGCAAGAGGTGCAGCCAGTTGGACTCCGTGTCCTCCGCGCGGTCTCTGAAGACGTCCATGTCGTGGTAGCTGGTTTTCCGATTGCAGAACGTAGGCCTTGCTGAATGCTCGAGCGAGTCCTCTGTAGGTGGGAAGTAAAACGGAAAATTGTTGCAGCAGGAACATTTTGAACTATTGCAAAAATATCATTTGAGCACTAGTTTGACCCTTTCGTTAAAGGTCACATACTCATGCGCTCAATCTTTGATTACATTATTCAATTTACACAACACAAATTCATTGCATATGTGACAACTCACTGTACCTGACTTACACTAAGTAGCTCACTTTACATTGACATTTGCCTTAAGGGAAGTCTAAAGATTAATATTTACTCCTTTCTGTGCAACATGGGAATGGCATAATGTTTGCTTGGGCAAGATTAGCCAAAAGCCTTGACATAGCCTGTCTGATTTTCAAAATAACGGCTAGATTAACACTGCAGTGTCATCGATTACTTTCGCCGGTTTTCAGAAGTTAAAATCATAAAAAAAAAAAAAATAGTCAACGTGGCCTTGCGTCTTTCTTTTTAGTGTGTGTGTGTGTGTGTGGGGGGGGGGGGGGGGGTCTTCAGGGGTAATGGTGTGGTCTACACGTTGAAAGCAAACTCACTTTTGAACGTTACTATGTCATTTAAATAATCTAGCATCATCGGAGAGAGTTTAAGGTGCTTTAAAAAACTCAAAATGTAGCTGGGCAAGTGCAAACAACGCAAAACAAGGCAAAACTGAATTACATGTATCGTAACTGGTACACAAATGCAGTCTACCCAACAATAACGTGCGATTTTAAGGCTACCGTTAAAAACGGCTACCGATTCACAGACGCCGAATACGTGCGGCCATATTTTCCAACAGCAAAAAAAAAAAAAAAAAAAAAAAAAAATCAACGCCAAACAAGTACGCACGATGAAAAAATAATACATCGCGGGGGCTCCGCACAAAAACATTAATGGTCAAAACGAAAACAAAAGTTTCATAAGAAAAAGTTATTGAACCCACCGGAGTCAGAGGCATTTATCATTCAAATTGACACCATCGAGACACTGCATAGCGTTCTTGACAATGTTCGAACACACAGAAGTGGATAAATACGTTGAGCGACCGGCATAATATTTGGACAAACTTTGCAATTTCAAGAGCATCACAAACATCCCGGCTGAAAAAAAGAAGAAACTATCCTGCTTGTTTAATCCAACTCACCGTCCGTCCGCTTGCAGCAGGTTTGCGTCCAGGAAATTCGATAGAAAAAAGTTTTTGTCTTGAAATGACTTTCGTGCGTCCTCTCTCCTCCGCCGCCAGATCACACACCGGGCACTGGGCAAATGCTTCGGTATATAAGCGTTTTCAGTTGACCAATGAGATGATCGTGACGTCACGCGATCTTTCATCTTTCCTCTCGACTGTCGTGACGTCACGTGCCCCTTCATCTCTTTCACCAAGACTCGAAGTTCAGCGTCCTAACGGTTGCCAACAAATGGTACGTTCTGCTGTCAAACATATATGTCAATAAAAAAAACAGAACTATATAGCAAGAATTTCACATCAGCGGATTTTATTCCTTCTCTTGTTATATTTCTCTCTTGCACTTTGTGATACTTACGCGAGTATTTGTTGAAGCAAAATGTTCATTAATTAAAAAAAAAAAAAAAAAGTCCGAACGTTGGTAGAAGTCTCCAGTGTTAACGGCTATTTCGCTAACGAGAAAATTGACATCTCGCGATGAGTGCATTTGAGGTGCATTCAACAACATTCGGAATTTTTAAATTCCAGCTGAACGTACCATTTGTCTGTCCAATAATATCGCGTATCTGTTATGCATTTATTTTTTGAATCAAGTGCCTTGGTGATCTGTTCTCAGCCAATGCAAAATGTACCTGGTAACAATCGAATAAAGGACGTATCTTCACTTATTGAAAAAAAAAAAAGATGAGGTGGTTGTTAAGACTGTTGGCTATTGGCCAGGATTTTTTTTTCTGGGCGGCGGGTGTGTCACAGGGGGCGGTTGGCAACCGTTAGGACGCTGAACTTCGAGTCTTGGTGAAAGAGATGAAGGGGCACGTGACGTCACGACAGTCGAGAGGAAAGATGAAAGATCGCGTGACGTCACGATCATCTCATTGGTCAACTGAAAACGCTTATATACCGAAGCATTTGCCCAGTGCCCGGTGTGTGATCTGGCGGCGGAGGAGAGAGGACGCACGAAAGTCATTTCAAGACAAAAACTTTTTTCTATCGAATTTCCTGGACGCAAACCTGCTGCAAGCGGACGGACGGTGAGTTGGATTAAACAAGCAGGATAGTTTCTTCTTTTTTTCAGCCGGGATGTTTGTGATGCTCTTGAAATTGCAAAGTTTGTCCAAATATTATGCCGGTCGCTCAACGTATTTATCCACTTCTGTGTGTTCGAACATTGTCAAGAACGCTATGCAGTGTCTTGATGGTGTCAATTTGAATGATAAATGCCTCTGACTCCGGTGGGTTCAATAACTTTTTCTTATGAAACTTTTGTTTTCGTTTTGACCATTAATGTTTTTGTGCGGAGCCCCCGCGATGTATTATTTTTTCATCGTGCGTACTTGTTTGGCGTTGATTTTTTTTTTTTTTTTTTTTTTTTTTTGCTGTTGGAAAATATGGCCGCACGTATTCGGCGTCTGTGAATCGGTAGCCGTTTTTAACGGTAGCCTTAAAATCGCACGTTATTGTTGGGTAGACTGCATTTGTGTACCAGTTACGATACATGTAATTCAGTTTTGCCTTGTTTTGCGTTGTTTGCACTTGCCCAGCTACATTTTGAGTTTTTTAAAGCACCTTAAACTCTCTCCGATGATGCTAGATTATTTAAATGACATAGTAACGTTCAAAAGTGAGTTTGCTTTCAACGTGTAGACCACACCATTACCCCTGAAGACCCCCCCCCCCCCCCCACACACACACACACACACACTAAAAAGAAAGACGCAAGGCCACGTTGACTATTTTTTTTTTTTTTATGATTTTAACTTCTGAAAACCGGCGAAAGTAATCGATGACACTGCAGTGTTAATCTAGCCGTTATTTTGAAAATCAGACAGGCTATGTCAAGGCTTTTGGCTAATCTTGCCCAAGCAAACATTATGCCATTCCCATGTTGCACAGAAAGGAGTAAATATTAATCTTTAGACTTCCCTTAAGGCAAATGTCAATGTAAAGTGAGCTACTTAGTGTAAGTCAGGTACAGTGAGTTGTCACATATGCAATGAATTTGTGTTGTGTAAATTGAATAATGTAATCAAAGATTGAGCGCATGAGTATGTGACCTTTAACGAAAGGGTCAAACTAGTGCTCAAATGATATTTTTGCAATAGTTCAAAATGTTCCTGCTGCAACAATTTTCCGTTTTACTTCCCACCTACAGAGGACTCGCTCGAGCATTCAGCAAGGCCTACGTTCTGCAATCGGAAAACCAGCTACCACGACATGGACGTCTTCAGAGACCGCGCGGAGGACACGGAGTCCAACTGGCTGCACCTCTTGCGCAGCGCAGAGGACAAGCACAAGCTGGCCTTGGCTTCTTTGGCCTTCTACCAGACCTCAGAACAAGTAAGGCATGCATGCATTGTATGACATTTGATTACACATCACTGTTTGATGTCCACGCTAAAGAAAGAAAATATGAGCTTAAAACTGAAAAGTAATGAAGTACTCCTTTGCAACATCACTTCTGCAACATTTTATGTTAGGCCTTTTCCATTTTTTTCAGTTTGCGATATGTTAAATACATGTCATTTTTCAAAATGTGTCATTTTAAAAAGGTTGGTTTCTTGATCATCCATCCATCCATCCATCCATTTTCTTTAGCCACTTATCCTCATTAGGGTCGCCGGCTAGCTGGTGCCAATCCAGGCCGTCTTTTGGCAGAAGGTGGGGGACACCCTGGAATGGTTGCCTACCAATTACAATAGGTTTGGCTTATCTTCACGTTTTTTCAGTGTATGTTTAACACATGCTACTTTGTTAGAAACTTACCGTTGGGTGTTATTCGGCATTATAGGAGGAAAATTCGGTAAAAACTTCAATCACTTCATTTCACTTTTAACTGAATCGAATTGACCTAAATTAATGTCCTTTGCAGGTCTGCCGTTTTTTGGATGGCCTGGAATGGGAATATTCAAGTATGGAGGAGGAGGACTGGTATGGAGGAGAGGACAAACTTGAGCTCAAGAATTCACCGGACTTGACTCTCAAGCTCGAGAAGCACCGGGAGCAGAAGGAAGTCTTGCTCAAGGTTAAAAAGACCCTATGGAAGATCCAAAACAGAGTTCCATTGATAAACCTCTATCTTGAAGTACTTGTCATTTTTGTCATTCAGGCGTGCGCTGTGGCCAGGGGAATCTCAGACGTCCTCATCAAATACATAGAAAGGAACGGCAGCAACGCTGAAACACAAGACGAAGCATCAGTGCGACAAGTCAAAAGTCAGTTGACACACATTTATTAGCCAATTACTGAAAGATTCACAATTTTCCTTTGGAAAAATGAGCTTTCTTTTTACACGTATCGTCACCAATGATCATTCTTAGCTCTCCGAGTATCACCGTCATTAGTGTTAACAGTAGCGTATTAACAATGCAGAAGTGATTAAAAAGTGTCGAGTAATGCGATTGTGACCCACTGCAATGTCAGGCTGTTGTGGAATGAAAAAAAACAAAACATACAGGACAATGCAAACAACTGTCCTTCATTGTTTAAGCGTGTCCTCAGCCATTCTAAACGGTTCCGATCTTATTGGCCAGGTTTCCATCCACTCCGTAATGCTAACGTGTAAGTCTTCTTTTATCTCCGCAGACATCCGTGATAACATGCTGCAAAGAGCGAACGGCGCCCTCCACCTCTGGGAAATCAGATTGCAGTGGTTGAAGCAACGTCAGCATGATGCCCTCGCCGAATGCCCGGCCAAACAGGTGAGCAAACATACGTTTTGTCGAAGCCAAATGAAAGTAGGCGATGGCTTCAAGTAAATTCAGCAGATTGTTTTGTTAACATTTTACAAAGACACTTACGCGGGATTCCCTGTCTCTCATTTGTCAGACTGAGGATCTCCAACAGGCTGCCGATCCTGCCGCAAAGCCGGCTTCAGGTGTCCAGCAGACCTGCGAAGCCAACGCTTTAGACGAGAAGAAAAGCCAGGCTTTGCGCAAAATAAGGTATGTGACGAATTGATGGATGCGTTTTACCGGCCAATGGGCTGCTTTAACGATTAACACCAAAGCTGACCGAGCGATTTGAGCTTGAGTTTTGACGTATCGTCTGTTGGTTACAATATAACGTCGATGCAAGGGGACCTGAAGACATTTCGCACATCATCCTTAACCACAACTCTGCTCTGTCAGATAAGTAACAGCAGGCGTAACGATGTCGCTTTTTTTTCTTTAGGTTCATCACCAAAGAGCTGCTGGAGACAGAGAGGGCCTACGTTCAAGATCTGCGCGATTGCATCGACGTGAGTTTCACTTTTGCCTGCATATTTTTGTTTGACTATTATTTTAACTGTTCGTGAGACATAAGTATATCTTTGTGTGACTTTATGCAGACCTACCTGGCGGAGATGACCAGCGGGGTGGAGGGGATCCCTTCATCGATCCTCGACAAGGATCACATCATATTTGGAAACATGCGGGACCTTTATGAATTCCACCAGAAGTAAGCATCGAGTCACACCTTTTTATTTATTTTTTTTAAATAGAGCTTAGCTGAAATGCCCTATATTTTCCTAAAAAGGTTTTTTACGCAGTTTACAAAGAAAAAACAACTTTAGTATACAATATTAACAACATCCACATGATTGATTTTTAGCGTGCTAGATAAAACTTTCAAAGATGGCCCTGCATCCCGTGGTTTTTCTCACCGCAGGCCTCTAAGGAAAAAATGTGCGCACTTCTGAATAAGATCTTTCAATAGAGCGGCCGAGCTAAACAAATGGGCTAATCGAATTTGGGAGACCCTTGCTCGTGTCATTGAATGAGGAGGAGTTGTGCAAAAGCTTGCCTCAACTGCATCACTCACATGTCTTCTCTTTCTTCAGCATCTTCCTCAAAGAGCTTGACAAATGTGAGCAGGCGCCCGAAGAAGTTGCCCGTTGCTTTGTGACATGGGTATGTATTACTTTCTCAAGGGCCATGAACCATGGCCAAAACTTTGGCCAATGACCCGGAAAGGATCCCTGATGTATATATTTATTTGGTTGTCTTTGTAGGCTGAACATTTCAGCATGTACGTGACCTACTGCACAAACAACACCGGCGCCGTTCAGCTCATCTCTGAGGCGACCGCTCAAAGCTATTTCAGCGTAAGTAAAAAGTGACTGCAATGAAACTACACGACATTGTATTTGAGTGTCTTACCTTCAGTTTTTTTTTCTCCCTTATGTTTGAACAGGAAATGCAGCAGAAACACGGACTAGCAAACTCCGTGTTTTCTTACCTGATCAAGCCTGTGCAGAGAATCACGAAGTACCAGCTTCTGCTAAAGGTAACCTCAAATACACATTTTAGAATTCGTTGATCCCTCATTTAACATTTAATAATTATGCTACTCTTATGCACTCAGTCATATTCAGAAGAACTCTTTCCAAAAAGAGTTTTTTTCACTTCTTTTTTTCACTTTCCAAAAAGAAGACTTGCATTTAGTTTGTAAAAACAGCAAAAGACCCTGTTAATTGTACACGCCTCCTTTTAGGACCTACTAAGCTGCGTCGGAGACGACGGCGGCAAACTGAACGATGCCCTGGAGGTCATGCTCGACGTTCCAAAGAGAGCCAACGATGCGATACATCTGGCCGCGCTGAAAGGTGACTGAGAACGAACGAGACCGCACATCCATTAACTGTCGAGCTGTCATTTACTCATGTTCCCTCTTGACTCAGACTTTGGGGAAACCGTGGAGTCGCAGGGCAGGCTCATCCACCACGGCTCCGTCCTGGAATGTACGTCCATCGCGCTGCTCCGTAAGAGCCCAAATTTGCACCTCTTTCTTTTTGAGAAGTCCCTCATCCTCAGCAAGGAGGTGCAGGACTCCAGCGGCAGCACCAAATACCTCTACAAGCAAAAATTCCGCGTGAGTCCAACTTAACACACGTTTCATCTCTTTGTCGTTCCCGTGAGCATTTCTAATTTCGTTTTCCTCCCCCAGACCTCCGAGTTAGGACTAACAGAAGACGTTAAGGGCAACCCCTACAAATTCGCTCTCCGGGTGGGACGCGCGCCCGCGACGAACAACGTTGTTCTTAAGGTCAGATGATCTGCCGCTTCTTCAACGTGAAGCAATTTCACACACACTACTGACATCGTGACATGTTTTTATTCCAACTCCTAGACTCTAAGCTGTCTGTCTCCGGATAGTTCTTTTTTCCTTTTTATCTTTGTCAAGCGTGTTGGTTGAACATACACAGTAGTACTTCCATCACTTATAAAAGTAAAACTTCACCATACTTGAGTGAAAGACTGTGAAAACATTTTCAAAAGCTTTTTTAATAAAAGGTTTTAACTTTTTACTGTCAACTTAAAATACACTTATTGAGACGGCGGTAGAAAAAAGAAATTGGGTTTTAAAATCAAATGATTCATGGGCCTTAAAAGCACTATTAAAATAAGAAAGCAGATAATAATGTTTTATTACAGTTAGTAATGTCAGCAAATGACCAAATAATGACATTTCTTGATGTTGACCGTCCTCCTAATCAACAGGCATCCAGCATCGAGCAGAGACAGGAATGGATGCAACACGTCAGGCGGGTGATCGAGACGAACTGCGGCCAGAAAGCCGAGTTTGCACCCTGCCATTTTGGAGGACCTTGGTTGCTGCCGGGTTCGAGGTGCCCTTCGGCAGCATGACCTGCCGGTGACTCCCCAAAAACATCTGTCCAGCTACAGCTGGATTAAAAAACAAACAAACAAAAAAACCCCACTGTTTTCAAAAAGTCACGTTTTAGTGATGTTTTTGTATAGTTTATTATTACATTTGTTGATTTATTTATTTTTTTACTGATTTTTTTTGTATATTGTACATATGTTGTTTATTGTTCATATATTGTTTTTTAGCTTTCACTTATTATAAAATAAACTGTCACTGGCATATTTACAGAAGGTTTTAATGATCTTGTTGTGTTGTTGGCTTTGTCGTGTGGACTTGGGCTGGGAAAATAATTAATAGCTTTGCTTTTAGTCCTGTAGTATTTCCCAACTTTTCAGGAGTTGGTCATTCGTAAAAAGTTACGGTTGCACTCAACTACGTACTCTTCACACTATAAATTTGTCTGGGTTATGAATCCCCTTCAAGTAGGAGTCTGACCAGATCTCTTTTTTTTTGGATTTGATTTCCAGTTTTACTGCTCATATGTGTGTGCATACCATTTGAATGAGAAAAAAACAAACTATTTTAAATCCACTGCAGTCTTGCTTCTCGTCAGGTGAGGTCACTATAAGTGAATTGTCCGGTATTTCACCCTGTTCGGATAAACTACGGAAAGTCGGTTGGTGCTTCACAAAAGCCTCACTGTCCGTCACTAGTGCAATGAAAAACAAATTTGCAATCCATATCCATTACAACCGTAAAGGATTCTACCTTTCGTATAGCACGTTTGACCGTAATAGTCAACGTAAATCATAAAGTGTTCGCTGTATAAGTGCAGTTGAGTTTTATTGGTCACTCGGGGCGGCGTTCCTTTAAAATAAACAGCGCCGTATATAAAAAGCCTGGCCAATTTATTCTGCAGGGGGGCGTTTTGCACCCCGGCCTCCGTGACCATAAAAAGCGCCACGAATTCAACTCGGCACCATGGACAGCGCTGTGAATGTCACGTGACCCTCTTCAGCCAATCGGCATCCGTAGCTCCGAGACGTGAATAAGGCGACTCAAAGCTGAACAACATTACAGTAGTTTAGCAAATGCTATTTCGGGGTTATCATAACATTCAATTTAGGCAATAGAGCCCAGCGTAATCTGTACACCTTCCTTGTTTTGCATGTTACTTTATGCATTGTACAAGTAAGAGTACCCTGAGAGTAGCCTATCCTTGTTTTGGCATGTCATAGTCAAAAGACTTCAAACTTTTCTTCTATCGAAAACTATCAAGGCTGGAATGTTTTTATGGATTCAGGCATCAAGAGGTCACAGGACTATAGTCTTTTCTTCCTCAAAGCCTCAAAGACTCACAGGACTCAAACCTTATTCTGCCTTTGGTATCACTGGCATAAGTCTATGGCCTCACTTTGAACTTTAGTGTTTTGGTCACGGGCCGGAATTTCAGCCACCTTATCACTTCACATTAGTTCTACTAATGGATAATTCTTTCTTTTTTTTTTTTTTTACCTGGACTAGAGCATGCTTGTGCATCAGAAAACTCACTCGTGACTGTTTGTTTACTCCAGGGGTTTGTTTCTCTGCTACAAATTTGATGTTTTTGCCACACAGACAACAAAAGTCTGCTGAAGACATGACAGCAACTCCACAGAATGTGTAACACACCTGACAGAGATCAAATCAGCAAGGCCACATTAGGTGTGAATGGTATATTTTTTCCCCTTGATATTTATTTATAAGGGCCTTAAAACCAACAAACTAAAGTATGTAGGTACTAATGACCACGAGTTGGCCCTCCATCCTGTCCCACGTGAGCTTATTTTTACCACCGTCTTTTATAGTGTAGCTACTAGTACAGTATATATATATATATATATATATATATATATATATATATATATATATATATATATATATATATATATATATATATATATATATATATATATATATATATATATATATATATAAAACCCTAACCCTATAACTTTGTTTAACAATTTCAACTTTTTAACATTAAATGAACATACACATGTAAAAAACATGTTAGCATAGCACAGTGTAATACCAGAAATGTAAGAGACAAGTCTGCATAGTGTGCATAGAAGAATAAGAGATATCTTTAAAATAATAATGATATAATAAATTCTTTAATAATAATAACAATATAAATACTAATAGAAAGCAAAACTATATAAAAAAAAACTGGGGGTAGGAGTTATTAAGGTTGGGGTCATGTATTAACTTACACATTTTTACTGCATTTTTTTTCTTCCTACAGTTCAAGGATGAAAAATAATTACATAATTCTTTTTGAAAAACAGTGAATTATGTCTGGACTTGGATGTATATAATGTAATTATTAATATATATAATGCATGCCCGAGTTAATTTAATGCACGTCCTTTCTAATCAACAGGTTTAGAGTGAAGTGACTATACTGCTCTTTTATAACATTAAAACGTACCAAAGCGTACTAAGAGCTGGCCCATCACCACCTCCATTGAGGATCTGGTTTCAGGCTATTTCTGGTCCAATGGCGTCTCTTGTTGGCCTGGCGCATTTCCGTTGTAAGAATCACAATTTACACGCTGCCATATTTGGAGTTGTTTTTCACTTGGTGTGTGTTTCTGTTTTTGTAAATGTTCTGAGATGAATAATTTTGCAAAATTATTAATCATGAGATGTTTTTTCGTTCGTTTGTTTGTTTCCTTCAGTTTTGTTCATTTTCTGACATTTGCAGCGCGTTTACCCCAGTCGGCCACCGTAGTCATCCAATGAAGTTCCAATAGTCTGAGGAGTACAGTACTTTTGGTGGGGAGGAGTGCACTAGTGATGGGATTTTCGGCTCTTTAAGGTGATCCGGTTCATTTGGACCGGCTCAGTGAAAAGAGACGGCTCTTTTTGGCTCTCAAACGGCTCTTTTAACTTTAGTTTTTCTTTCAAATATTTATGACCTAACCTTTCTCTCCCCGTCTCCCTCAGGTCTCATCGTTCACTTCAAAGAGCCGGCTCTTTGTACCGGCCAGTTCACGACCGGCACATCACTAGATTTCACCGGCTTCATTAGCCAACGATTATTGCTATGTTGTTATTATTATATGATTCTTGTTGCTCTCTCGTTCAGATGACGAATGAGCTTTCAAGACAGTTTGGTAGACCTTGCTGAGTATGTGGAAGCACGGTCTGCAGAAAAGGATTATATGCAATGTTAAACGGAGGAGTTTATTGACGATGTATTTCTGCACTTTAAGCAGGCTAATGTTGGATTGGATATGCATTAGTCCACGACATTTATTTTACTTTTGTCAAATTGCAATACATTAAATTGTTTTTGGATGACATTATAGTACATTTTGTCTTCGTTCAGGTTTTTTTTAATCTACATAATGGTATTGCATATTCAGTAATGTTTAATCATTTTGACTATTAGTGCTGTATTCTGAGTGCTTAACGTTAAAATGAGTTTGTGAAAGGAAATTAGTCCCGTATGCAGGGCAATAATTCTGGGTTTATCCTGACTGGCGTAATGGCTGCATAGTAACCTATTTCCAGAGCCTTTTTCCGTGTGTGTTTAAGGGAGTAGCATCGAAAAGATGCAGGATAGAGGCCCTCGGGGACTAGAGTTTGACACCTGTGCTTTATCGTGTCTTTTTACATAACGCTTTTCTGAGTTACATTCATACAAACCCACACACAGTCACGTAACTATGCTGCCGGTCTTTAAAAAAAAAAAAAGAAAAAAAGAGAAAAAAAGCCTAATGTTGGGTATAGATTCACAGTAAGGAGCAACTTTTTTTTTCTCCCAAACCTCGTCAATTACAGGCCACATCAATCAAGCTTTCTCGGAGGATGCTGTAACTGGTCCTTCTTTATTGAACAAATGTTCGTTAGAATATCAGGCTCTTCAAGTGCTTTCGAACAAATGAATACCTGAAAAAATAGATCATTTAGATGTAAACTTCATTTGTCAACATTGAAGTAAGGAAACAATCTTTTTTCAGTGTTGAGGACAACACAAAGGGATGGGAGCCTTAACAAGAAAAACACACTTCTTGAGGTACTCAGGAAAGGAACATCCCTCAGTTTTTTTTTTTTTTGAGCAACCGTATGAAAAAAAAAGATATGCTGCTTGCCTCCATAACATTCAGGGACATGGACAAAGGTCAGTTCATGCATGGGCTCAAAAAGAACAGCAACAATCCATATGGTTGGACAAAAGTGCTTTATTAATATTATTATTTTTTAATGCAAGTGAAACTTAACTATTAAAAACTGTAAAAATAGAGCATTTGTTTCTTGAAACAGATAAAAATAAATAATTGCCGTAATTGTGACAGTAAACAAGCTTAACAGTGCCACTAAAACCCATTAAATAACGAGGGAAAAACAGGGATGGCCCCACATCAGGAGTGTCAATAGCTTGACAGGAATTGATATTACTCCCAGTTATGCTCATTCAGCATTTAGTTTGCTGTTCCAATTATAGTTATAAATGACACCCCCCCCCCCCCCACACACACACACACACACCTCACCAACCAACTCTACTCAACAAACCAACCACCCACTCCCTATTTATCTGTCATTCCAACCTTTAGCCCCAGTGAAAAAGAGGGATTTGATCAGTAATCTGTAGTAGTCTACATTAGTCTGCCATAAAATTATTACGTTTGTCAACGATTATCTTTTCATTACTTAATTTCAATAAAAATGATCCTCATTATGAATGATAGTGAGTTCATTAATTTAGTTTTGTTTTATTTTTATCCCATAATTCCTTTAAATTATTTGCTCTTAGAAACTGTCGTAGTAGATTTCTTTGTACAACTCAATTATTATTTTCTAATAAAGTGTTTATCAAAAAGGAGAAGCAAACAACGCAATGCATGTTTATTTTTGGGGGGACAGAGTATATTTGTATTTGAAATGCCTAACATATGTACTCGGTGTTAAAATCCAAATACTGTCTGTCAATATATTAAAGGTGCATATATATATATATATATATATATATATATATATATATATATATATATATATATATATATATATATATATATACATATATATATATATATATATATATATATATATATATATATATATATATATATATATAAATACACTCACAGTTCAATACTTAGATTGGCATAATGAACATTGAAGTCTTAAGTATTTATTCAGATCTATTTTTAGACATTGCAACTTATACTACAAACAATACTACAGGCAAATATTCAAAACAAAATTTTAAAAAGTAAATGAATACTCATACTAAAGTGGCTTAGCAATGAGTAAATAACCAAAATGAGGTAATCCGAGGAGAAAAAAGTTTGTGAGCAGCAAGTTCATTTTGCTTGCTTGTGTTTTCTTGTGTTTTTGACAAAACCAATCTGCATGGAGCGTTTGACCTAAGTATTTGAGCACAGTCGTTCCTCTCCATGTTAATTTATCTATTTCGCATAATCCCCTTGCATGTCTCAACAGCCATACGACATACGTCACAGAGCAACACTTGCATAGGGTTCTGTTCCACTTGTTACAGAATGAAAGGATGGGCACAATCAATGTTGTAAGGTATAGCAAGAAGAATTACAATAGCATTAACAGTGTGCAGTCCCCATTCATTTTAACAATGACAACTTGGTCAGCGAGACATCATCCTCACAAACTCTGTGGGAAAAAAAAAGAACATATTCTGATTAAAGGTTAGTGCGCCTTTAATGTAAACTCAAACTGATTTTTAAGATGAATATTTAGAAGGACATGTATTAAGTCCATTTCCTGACCATACAAATACTATTTTCACCTGAACATTACAGGGAATCCAGGAAATCATGGGATTTATGAGAAAGAGTTGTGTAAGGATATTCATGCCATTACGCACAAATAGAATTATTCATCATAAATTGCCTTGATTTAAGAAAAACAAAACAAAACAAATCTTTTATCACGGCATTATGGGAAAAATTACATTCAGCTCCAACACAGCTCCACCACAGACTTCACTAGTAGACTTCACTCTTAATATTGAAGTCTGCGTTTGAACGTGTTTGTATATTTTCCCCCCATCAATGTTTACTTCACATTGAGATCATCACAATTCCATAGAAAAATCATTCGAATGTGTTGTTGAGCAATTCTGCATTGGCCATGATAATTATGTGTCACTTGTTGAGAGTACAAAAAGACAGTATTAGAAGCAAGAAAGGAAGAAAAAATGAAATTCTAAAAAGGTCGCAAGAATGGTGTGAATTATCCCTACAAAAAACGTTTTTTTTTTTAAATCTGCCCCACCTATATCTACCTAGAGCATGCAACAATCCTAATTATGACACCGCTAACACCATCACAGTACCATATCACTTATTTCACATATGGTATTTCTATTTTATTACAATTTTATTTAGGACACATGCATTATGCCATTTTGAATTGGTTCAAATACTTTTAAACAGGAAACAATAAATAGCTTTTTTGAACACGGCTAATTTACAAATGAACACTCATTTTCTCAAGGAAGGATCCAATACGTTTTTAAGCAATTATATCTTATAGTTTGGGCATCCATACACTCACCCTCAAAGTCCACCTCTCCGTCCCCATTGAGGTCGACGTCACGCAGGATCTCATCGATCTCGCGATGGTTCAGCTGTTCTCCCATTAATTTCTTCATGGCTTCTCTTAGCTCCCCGAGACTGATCTGACCATCTCCATCAGAGTCAAACTGGAAAAATGTGAGGTAAAAAAAGAAAAATACAAAGGAGTCCATGTATATATTATTATTATTATTATTATTATTATTATTATTATTATTATGCTTGCCTCTTTAAAGGCATCCCTCAGCTCTTTGACTCCGATCATGTCTGCCGTCTCAGCAAGCATTTTTGGACCCATCAACTCCACAAAGTCTTCAAAGTCTACTCTGCCGCCACCTAAAGGCCACAAACACAAAACGTAAGAGAAACTACAGGACAGATATCTTGTTAAGTCTTTAACAGTTAACCCATAAAAAAATTGCCCAGTCTGCGAGGGTACAACTACTTGATTATACAACTTTCTTAAAATAATTATTTAACACCGCTACCTAGTTTTACCTTGACACATAGAGGCAAACCAATTGGATCCTATACATTTGGGAAAAAGACGAAACAGTTATGCAATATTTTCATGTAATCCGCAATATTTCTAACCATGAAAAATTAACAAGATACAAAAAAAAAAGGAAAAAAAGTAGGAAATCAAGGTGCTCAAACTTTTCAGTAACTTAAACCTTTCAGTAACAAAATGTAACTTTTCTTCCAGTCTTTTATGACTATGCTCACTTTACACAATTAAGTGGTATCTTGATCGCTCGCAAATGATAACATTACAGCCATCAGTGGTCTTGTATAAAATGGCCTATGGACTATCTATCACATTTAATCAATCAGATCAATGTAAAGGCAAATATTTTATCCCCCTATATAACTCCTGTAGGGGGGATAAGGACGTGGGTGGTTGTTGAATCTGAGTTTCAGTTTTTCAATGAACAGTTTGTTTTGGACTTACAGATCTGCTGACTGAGTTCTATCAGTTCCATTTCTGTTGGCATATATCCCATTGTCCTCATGCACTCGCCAAGGTCCTTACAGCTGATAAAGCCATCTTTGTCCTTGTCAAACTCTCTGAAAGCCTCGCGCAGCTCTGTAAGAAGATTTTTTGTGCTTTCAGTGCTTACAGTGGTGCTAATAAGTATTTGTGCCACTCTTAAATGTGATGGTAGATAGGTGCAAATGCACTGCAACCAGCAGAATGCTATAAACACAGGAATATTTTATGGAACTGGTTATTTCACAGATGTGATATGGTAAGAAGAATGAACATAGGCTTGAGCTTCCCCTTCAATTTTTAGGAATCTCTTTAAAGTGTACCCTTATTTTTCGTGGTTAATGGGGACCGAAACCCGTCCTAAAAAAATGAAATGTGAAGTAGGACACCCCTCCCCTGCAAGTATTTCTATTTTACATATTTGAGACAAAGATTACTGCATTACACACATTTTAAAAACTTATACAGTCACTGTACCGTTATCCCTTCCCATTTTCCTCCCTTGGCCGCAGTCGGGGAGCATGGAGGGTCGGAGTTGCCCTCGGAAAAACTGCCCTCAGACGTTGAACTAGAATGGAGCCTGTAGCTGACCAAACATGATAACAGGGAAGTAGCATTTACACTCAAAATTGCAATTTATTACAACAGCCTTTGTAACATCTTCCCAGTGCTCTTTCATCCTCATCCTATTTGCCGTGAAAGAGATGCCGTGCGTAGTCACTCACGTGTGAGATTCACTCTGGGATACCCACTGGAGGTACTAGAGTCAACAGTCAACAGGTTGGACAAGACTAGCAAGGCAATCAGTCAATTAGCTCTCAGGCACCGCTTTAAGATGATTGGCTCCCCGGCGTGACATCGATCAGATTGGAACTGTTTTCATGTTTGGTCAGCTATGGGCTCCATTCTAAGTCGACATTGGAGGAGTGCCCGTGACATGTGCGATTATAGTCGACTTGTCTGTTTGGCATGCAAGAAACGTTCAAAGCGCGACACTTTCATTTCTTTTTCTCGTTTTAGGTTTGAAACCATGTTTTTTGTGATTTCATCATGACCTGAAAGAGCGGAGTCGCGCCAGACCATCTCACTACCACCACGATTTGCAGATAATCATCTTGATTCCCTCGAGTCCTAAAGCTTTAGGGGTGATTTGGAAAGCCTTTCCAGATTTACAGATGTCAAATATAATATTTCAAGGGGACAATTATGCAAAGAAAAATAACTTGAGAAGGGGGTAAATGCTTTTTCATGGCACTATAGGAACCCAATTGCCACTGCGCCAATAGCATGCACCTGTAATTGCATATTTATATCTTAAAAATCATTACAGTTGAGCTGACATACACTGTATGTCATACAGTGATTAGCATTTGAACCTGAAAACAATCCCAGGGAAAAGGCAAATCTACCCATCTTTTACACATTTGTATTTTCTATAAAATTATTTATTATTAAAATGACCATAATACTGTCACAGTTAGATATCTTAACATAAAAATCACATATCATTTCAGCGCTTATTGAGAGACACACATTTCATAAAAACTGTCAAGGAGAGGGCAAAGTTAGAAAAGCTTTCCTTGTACCAATCAATTGATGAGATCAGACTGAATGACAGGGTAAGGGAAAAGATGCAATAATTTTTACCAGAGCAATCATACCTTCCATTTCTTCAGGCCGGAGGTCTCTGTCCTGCCGGGTGTAGATTGAGATGAAAAGAGCATGAAAAGAAGAGGAGAGCCAAGAGGGCAAAATAGCAGTTAGACTATCTACACATTATATGGAAGATACTGACAACAAACAACACACTGTATCCCCTTTGGTATAAAAAAACAATAAATAAATAAAAAAGGGTTAGTAATCTTTCATGTGTCTACTGTACTCGTCAGAAAAATATGTGCTGTCGCGTTTTTGATACACACAAGCAAACGTTTGCATTTCTGCGTACATACACAAATGTACCATGACCTGGGTGAACTTGCAACAACTCTAATTAGAAACTAATATTAGAGACCATATGAGGCAGAAAGCACAACATATAAGATAACAACAAATACACAGCGGAAATCATCATTCCGTTTTCAACATTTTACACTTAATTAACAAAACACAATTGAAATATTGTTTGAAAACAACACACCAGGGGACTGACACACATTGGGTTGCAGATTATTCTGCATGCGCTATTTAGGTTCATTCAGGTAAATAGTCAATGTGAGTTGCAGAGGATATACTGTATTTCTTCCTAATAGTCAACTATTAGGTTAAAGAGTCATCATGATCAAAACCCCAATGAGGGTGTTCCTGTCAATCTGTCTGCCAAATGAAATAATGTTAAATAAAACATATTTAACAATGGCACTCCTCTTTGATACCTGTTTAACATGTGCAGGAAGGTCTGTGTTTATGTTTGGAAGTTTCCTTTTAAAGATGTACTATAGGTTCTCAATAGGGTTGAGATCAGGGGACAATGCCGGGTGCACAATTATGTTTTTGTTTTTCTCCTTTCATGCCCATTGCAGCTAAAGTCTCAGTTTTTGTTCTTTAAGCAGAATGCATTGGCATAAGAACTATTTTAATTTGGAATTTGTTTTACACTTGTACCGTGCCAGAAATCCCATCTATTTTGCAAAGGTCATTCTGACACCCTCTGTCACTGACTGTCAAATTCTGGAATTTTCAATATTACCATGTATAAGACGCACCAACAATTTGTAAAAACTATGGCAAAACAAAATTAATATCTTTTGTAAGCTCTTTATAGTTTCTTGTGTTCATCGGCGTAAACTGACTATTTGTTCCGTGTTGTTAAGTGTGTTTCAGATTTCCCACGTTGTGAGTGCTCAGTGAATGCCTTGCCAGCTTTGGCTTTTGCTTTTCCTTTTCCTCGCAACGCGGTTTCAGTTCATTTTACCATAAATAACTGAAGTTGAGCAGCATCTGTGTTTCACCAAGTTTATGATTGTGGGTATATGCCGAAAGACCGCAATTAATTATCGAGGCAAATAGATTATCTTTCCTCGTTTTTAAACTGGTGCACTCTTAATTGAATCAGTTGGAAACCGCCCATGTAAAATTTAATGATAACTAGACCTAGGATTATATTTAAAACATACTGTTGGTCATTAAGAAGAGATCCATTTGCAAGTTTTTGAAATGTACCAGTATATAATGAATTACTTTTTAATGAAAAATGGTCTGAATCTTACAGAGTGTCCCTTTAGATCTGCCTGCTTCATTTATTTTAAATAATGCCTTAGCAAACTCTGCTAACACGAGCTGTTAGCTGTTACAGGCACTTGCTAACAGCCAACTGACATTCCCCTCCTTTAGCTCGTCCCATTACGATAACTATCGTAAGTAAGAATACGGCTGGTTTAAAAATGTACATCTGTGCGTCAAAACCCGGCTTATGTGGCTAACATAACACTCTTCCTCGAATGGTGTCGAGCCATTTAGAGGGAAATTTAGAGAATTTAGAGGGAAAAGAGGCAGTTGGATATTACTGAGAGGTGCGCATCGGTGGAGGTTAGAAGTGGGTATATGCAATGCTTACCCTAAACAAAGTGGGTATACGACGTATACTCTGCACGACACCACTGCCTGTGACTGCAAACAATGTATAGTTTTAGTATTTAAATTAGAGAGGGCAGTCAAGCGCAAATTGTGCTCAGTCTGCTTCTCAAGAAGAAGCAAAAGCAGCAAAAGAAGAAGACTAAGAGGAAGTTATTGACATTGTAGCTAACAGAGTTAGCTCCACTTTCAGGGTTTACTCACAAAGTATTGTTGAAGCATCCTTTGTAGCTTTAATGACACTATTACTATATATGTGAAATGCACACGGGAACTGAAAGGTAGTTATTGTTTGTTGATAGTGTAATTGCTAGCGCCCTAATGCTAATTGCGATTGCTACCAAATTTTGTTGGTGTGTAAGAATTCAAATGTGTAGAAGATAAACAATGCGTATTTATATCCACTCACTTCAACTCATGTTCAACCTGAGTAATAATGAAAAAAAAAAAACAACTAAAAAGAAATAAAATGACATATTTTTTTGGGAGGTGGGGTGATTCCCAAGTTATTCGATGTAAAATCAATAATCCGTTTTAAAAAAGATTTGATATTGACAACTCTCTTATTATGACATATTCAACTAAATGAATAATTCAGTTTTTTATCATCGAAAAAAATTGCACAAACATTTGTAACAGTGTTGAGGTAACACAAAGACACATCTGGGCACGGTATGTTTTGCAGCATCATCTGCAGGAATAATACAGGGTTGGATTAGAGGTTGCTGAGGGGCCAACACAAGGAGATTACGGCCTAAAATTGCATTACAAATCACGAAAGCTTATCGGGTTTTCATTTTTCCACCCAAAACCAATTTTGCCAGTTGCAACGGGCATCAAGTCACCTGCAAACACTGTACATATTCACATGTAAGATTCTTGATTGGAATTGTAATGAATTGTAACAGATATGAATATTGACAAAAAGTCGACATATTTTGGCCTGTTTCGACGATTTTAGTTCTTCTACACTTTGTTTTCTGCACTACAAATCTTGGTTATTCCAAACATTAAACGAAACAAGGCCACTTTGGAAAGACAATACATATGGTATTACAGGCTGTCCTGCAAAGTCATGGAGCATGAATACTTATAATTTTCACTTATCTTTGTTCGATTAATTATATTACAGGACAACTTTACATTTTCTGCCGCAACATTTTCAAAATAAAACTACACTTACACAATTCTCTTTAACATTTTTGTTGCTCAAGATGTTACTCAAAAATAAAGATGAAATAATGCATGGACTGCTGCAAAGCAGAACAATTGTAATGCCATTCTCGTGCAAGACCCCAAAATTTGAAGTACCGATAAACTAAAAGAAAAGTAAGAATAAAGACTGACTTTCAAACAAAAAATGCTCTCACTATGTAAGTCAATTGTACGTTAATTACCGGTTCTTTAATGCTTAAGTAGTACGTTCCCATCAAATACTTAAGAGACTTTTACTCAAATCTTATCGTACCTCGTGACTTTAACTTCTATTAAAGCTAATTTCTATTAAAATACTTTGACCCAAGTAATGCTTTGATGACCTCATTGCAGCATTAAGACATCTGGTAAAAACAAACAACCAAAAAAAATGTTGGTGACGTATTCTAAAGGAAATCATCTTCCCTTGTTTCTTTTCCCTCATTAAAAAGCAACAAATTATTGCAAGGACAAACTTTGCGATATTTCAATAGATTAATTCATTTCTCATTGATTCAAACATTAATCTAGAGTTGGGATGTTTCCCCCCTAGATCTTTCTGATGGGCAATTTCTGATTTTTGCTTATTTTTTGTTCCCTTTTTTGCTTGCAAATTTGTGGGAATGGTTAGAGGAATACTTCCCTATTCCAACATTGTTTTGCACAAGGTTCATAGGTTCAAAATTGACTATAAATTAATTTTTTATCACTTTGGTCAGACTGCATGGTCACAAATCTACAACTGCTTCAATTAGTTTTGAGAGAGACAGAGGGATTAAAGTCTTGCATGAACTTTTGGTATTCCCATCCACATCATCCCGAATATCAAAATAAAATTGGTGGTTCAAATGCTTACTTTGTTTATGCTTGTGTGCTTGCATATGTGTGCGCGAATATTAGCATCCTCCCACATTTAAAACCATACACGTTTTCTTTATTCAAGTCTCTAAATTGCTTTTGGGTGTGAGTGAGAATTTTTGTTTCAATGATGTAACCTGGTACATGCTCACCTGCGACCCCGCTGAGGATAAATGGTGAATAATATAGATTAGCTAAGGATCATATGAAAAGTAACATCACCTATCTGTATCGGACTCTGAAAAATCAGTTCATGCATTTATATTCACTGGTGTAGATTACTGAGCCTTTTTTCTGGTTTAACAAATTAAGCACGTAAAAAACCTTAACTTATTCAAATTGCTGCGTCTAGATTTTTGTAGAAAACAACCAGGTAAGAGAACATTACACCAGTTTTAAAGTCTCTTAAAAGGCTTTACATGTTGTTTGTAAATGCACTGCCCCGCCTTTTGTTTCCAACATGCTCAGTTACTACTGTATACATTAAAAGGACAACTTTGATCCGCATAAATATTTCCTCAGTATACCACATACAGTATTCATTCCAAATCAGCTGAAAGGGCTTTAGTTCTTATGGCATTATAGAACCGTTTGGCTTTGAAACTCCGCTCATCTCCAACAATATCTTCTTTCAAATGTAGTCTTAAAACATATATGTTTTCACTAGCTTTTAATTAGCTTTGCTTAGTTGTTTGTTTTAAATGTGCAATTTTAATGCAGCACCCATCTTTATCCTACTTTTTACTTTTCAGCAGAACCATTAATACTGTCCCACTATTTGGAAATTGTCTCCACAGTAATTGTGAACCTGCCACAAGTAACATAATGTGAAATCATTTACATGGTAAAATATTGCCAAGCTATTGTATTTAAGTCCAGTCGTAAAATGTCTCCTCTACGTTCAAGGTTATCCCATATCCCTACGGACTTTAACTCAGTAAATCAGCCATAATCTGTGACTACTTTCTCTCTTAATGCCCCTTTTCAATTAGTGCTTCTCGCCCGTTATGGATCTCAATATATTACAATTGCATGTCATAAATCTGAAAGAGAAGATCATTTTCATGTCTCCAGAATAGTGAATGTTTCTATCTTTCTTCTGAGTGTGCATGCAGCAGTCATACATACGAGCTGGCTCTGTGCGAAGCCCTGTTTGAGGAAGACGCACGCAGGCCCCACTATGTTGTGCAACATGTTGCAGTTCTTAACCAGAGCGCAGAGTGGCTCATCAAACTCCGGCTCGCTCCCTCTTTCCTCATCTTCTTCTGTGTCCACTTCCACAGCATCTCTCAGGCTCCCCAGCATGGCTGTAGCCAGTGGGGACCCACTTTGCTCTACAGGAGACTCCCCCTTAGAAAAGGGGATTCAAATAAAATGATCAATGGCAGCAGCGACACAAATTCATTCCTACTTTACTCACTTAACTCATTTAAATGATTAAATTAATTTAACTCCACAGTGTAATGTAATTTCTAGTGTCTAATATGTAACGCTCGCACGTGCTTGACATTTATTTTTGAATAAAACGTAAACGCATTTGAGATTGCTCGATCGATAACCCTGACGGCTTTTATCATTTCCTAGCGAACAGTCACAAACATCCTTACCTTACTCTTTGTACTGTTTTTTCTAGATGTCTTGTTGATATTTCCCATTACCAGACTTTCTTTCCCCGGTTTGCCCTCTCAACACTGCTCCTGTGTCCCACTTCTGCTCGTTCTCACATTAAAGTCCGAAATCCAATCACGTTTGACATCCTGCGCATATCAAGAAAACTTTCTTCTTGCGTAAACAAGGTACCATCCAAATGCCTAGTGGTCCAGATAGAGCCAATGTGTCCACATGGTGCAGCGTCCTATCCTAAACTCCAATAGGGCATTGGAGCCTGCTAAAAGAGTTTTAAGACATGGAGGGTAATTTTATGAACAGTTGCTGAAGCATAATAGGTCAAGTGTTGCACAGCCTGGTCATATCCGGGCTGAAACAACCGCAATCTCTGATTGCATGACTTGAATATTCTCTCTCTCTCTCTCTCTCTCTCTCTCTCTCTCTCTCTCTCTCTCTCTCTCTCTCTCTCTCTCTCTCTCTCTCTCTCTCTCTCTTTCTCTCTCTCTCTCTCTCTCTCTCTCTCTCTCTTTCTCTCTCTCTCTCGCTCACACACACACACACACACACACACATACACACACACACATCCACACACACTCCCTCGCTATCTCTAACACTCTCTATCACCCTGGTCGAGAGCAAGCAATCGTTTGAATTTGGACCAACTTAATCTAATCCATCCCACCTACTTTTCTCTCTCTGCCCCCCGAACATCATGTTTATGGTCTCAAAATGACTAGCCTGGCACAACTCCACATGAGCGCATGGAAGGGGGAGGTGTATGGGCAGAATTACGGATGGGGAGTTGGCTGTGTGTTTAATCCCTGGCATTTCAGATTAGAGGAACGGGTTATGTTGGACATGAGCGTAAAGGCTTGAATTGAGTTCCTCTCATAAGCAAGGGACATGCAATTGTAAGACTCAGACATTTACTTTAGTAAATTTGTACTGTTAAAGATTGTTTCAAAACAAGTCATATGTATGGGATAGGTATTCCCATGTGTATATAATTATGTTATTAAGTATGTCATAAATATAGGGCACTTCCTTGCTCAGTGACAAAAAATGAATAGCAATTCTCTCATCTTAAAGCAAGACATAGAGACCATTCAAAATCTGCAGATGATTCATTGACTATATTTGCCATTAAGGCCTTCTCAGCTGGCCTAAACACACTCAGAAAAACACATATAGTCATAATTTTTTTTTATTCTTCCTGGCCTGTTCTCCATTTGACAAATTATATTCAGTTTTTTGCAGTGCTTCCAGTGCTATACCTGTATATTATGCTAATACATTTCATTAAGAATGATGTCTGAGTATAAGTAAATTGTGTAACAATAATAATATGTAACGCATGATTGGATTGTCATGGTTCGGCATGATGGTGCGCCTAAGGCAGTGAAGCGGGAAGCGAGATGAACTCCAAAAAAGGTATTTAAAAAAAAAAAAGAGGACCAAATCTTAGTGCTGTGAGGCAACTTGGGCATGAACTCCGACCAGTTGCAAAACGACAATGTGACAAAGACAATGACTCGACACGATCTGAATGCAAACTCTGACTTAAATAGACTAGAGACTTGACAAGGAAACGTGAACCGGCTGGGGAGGAACAAAAGGCAGAGGAAGTTGATTGGATGACAAGGAGGGCAGGTACACAGTCAGGTGAAAACAATTCATGGTAGTGAGGATCGACGCAAGGGAAACCAAATGAGAGCGAGACACAAGAACTAAAAAAAAACCCACAACTTGAAAATACCCAAATCCCCCAAAAAAGAAAATCCAACCTGAAACCACAACAGAAAATGACATGGATGGCTTTGTTGTTGGCTTTGTCGTTAAATCATTTAAAGCCACTGCAAGGTTAAAATAAATGTCTTATACGAGAGGGCAAAAAAGGGTGTGGTTGACACTTCTGCCAAATTTCCATTCTAAAAATACAATGGATCATTATGTATATCGAGTCTGCCTTCAGAATCTTGCAAAATGTATGTCCATCTTGTGCTCTTATTGTCTATATTCAACCGGTCATTTTCTGCTGCCACATTAATCTCTGTTGTTGCTAACAACATCAAATCAATATTTTCCCCTGACTATTCTCCTCCAATGTTCTCGCAGTGTTCGTGGGGAATTTGGCCCGGAAAAAAACACCACTTTCGGGCTAAAAATGCATTGTAATGTATTACATTACTCTCATTTGTAACAATATTACACTACCACGTTAAAGCAAAAAGTAATGCATTACAGCAATTACATTACTCTCAACACAGTGGTTGCCGGAAAATTGCAGGGCGCACCGAGACAACCAACCACTCACAGTCACAATTTGGAGTGTCCAATGTACCTACCATGCATGTTTTTGAAACGTGGGAGGAGACCTTGAGACCCTGGTGAACAAGGGACAACATGCTAACTCCACACAGGAAGGCCAGGCCATGCTGGAATTGAAACCGGGACCTCTGAACTGTAAGGCAGACGTGCTAAGCAGTCTTCCTCCATGCCACTGCTTTCGGTACAATTCAACTTAATTAAAATTATAAAGACTTATAATATATCCTTATATATTATAAGGATATATATCATATGATAGATATGTCATCATATCATAAGATACGTCATCATATATATTATAAGTATATATATCATAAGGATAACTACAAATGCACGTTTAGAATTTACCACAATGTAAAAATGATTTGAGCATTGCAAGGTGTTTGCATGTAGTTGGATACAGTGCAAAGCTGCAACAAATCAATAGTACCAAGCAAAGCAATTTTGTAGGCCAATAAAAATAAAACGGAATATTTTTTATTTTTTACATCATGGGAGAACTGGTAGTAAAATGGTCTATTGCCTTTAAGGGCAAGTGCAGAGTCAACAAACCGCACCAGAGATTATTAGCGAGAGCCAAGACGTGCAGAGAGAACGGCTTTCACATATGCTGCATTATCGAAACGTCGCCAACAGATTGCAGCAGAGTTTATCTTTTTGGCCTTTCGAGAGCTAAAGCTGCACTCAAACTGCAATACGTAATGGCCAACAGTAGAGGTCCTTCACAGAAAGATGCAGCACAAAACAGCATGCTGACGGAAGATTAAATCCTTTTATTTTTTTCCAACACCTAAACTGTATTTGACTTCCAACCACGGGTCCTCAAACCGCACTGATTTTCCTGCTCTTGACCTTGAAACTGGATGCACATTGTACAATTCAAATTTTGTTGTAAAAGGAGACAGCATGACTTATCCACAATGTCTCAGTTATATAATAGTATGTGTCTTATAGCTCACTGATCCATCTGGACCACCATCAGATTAACAAGCCTCATCCCTGTAGTGGGCTTCCCCCGCATTGTACATTTTCACACAAAGTCACATGATGATTCGTAGTAAAGAGAGCAGTGACCCCCGTGTACAGTAATATTCATGCAAACTATATATTTTGAAAAGCAATAGTGTCTAATCAAAATAACGGACAGAAATAAATGACATATTTCAAACACTATTGGTGGTTTTAAGGAATGTCAGTGACAAAATTCCAGATATTTGTACATAAGTATTCCCTCGACAGCTGCAAGCACAGAAGTTGGGTCGGAAAATCCAGTGTTGGGGCAGTAAAAAACAAGATGGATGAGTCCAAAATTTGGGAATTTGGACTTCTGAAATTTGATGTGAGCCATGTGATCCTAAAAAAGGTAGTGGTGTGCTGACCTATATACTAACTTTTAAACACTAATATAGGCGCAGAATACTCCAAAATGTGTCATAAACTGCATGAGCATTTTGTTTAAAATCCAGCTACCATTACCTTAACTCCTTATCCTCACGAAGGTTGTGGACATGCTGGAGTCCATCCCAGCAGTCTTCGGACAGGGTACACCCTAAACCCTGAGTATGGTTTGGGGGCCTCAGTATAGCATCTCTGTTTTTTGTAGATTATGTTTTTGTTGTTGTTGTCGCTTCTTTATCTAGCCGTGATTTTTAATGATCACTGAAGTGAATCACATTCGAGTGGGAAGCAATTAGGATGAGGATCAATAGTCCATATACAATGGTCCTCAGTTGAAAAAAAAAAGGAAGTGTATGCTTCCCAGATGAGGGATGAGATCTCGTCTAGTGTGAAGAAGTTCAAGTAACCTGGGATGGTCACTCCTGGAGAATGGGGGATCAACTGGCGGCTTGATATTTTATTTTCTTTCATGCGGACAGTGTTTAATTCAAAAGATTTAGCGGTCGATGCATAACTGAAAAACACATATAAAAATGTCTCTGTGGATTTTTTTTTTTTTTTTTTTTTTACGAGCCACCAGGGGCCAATTTCCTGGTAAACAAAAGGAGACCGAAGAAGAGACGATTGAAGTATTGATTTTGTATTTGAACTGCCATTATACTTGCCAGTAGGGATCACTCCCCGCTAGTAAACACAATCAGGTGTGTAACTGTTGTGTTGGTGCAATATTCTAACAATCTGAGTGTGTGGGTATTTTGTTGAAAGCATGTTTTGCTGTTGTGGCTTATTATCCGGTGTGGCTTGTGGTCCAAAAATACGGTATACTAAAAATATAATAGTCAATAGAGGAGTTCCATTTTGCCTGCATGAGTGCATCATTAAACCACCTCAATATCACAATCAGAGGTTTAGGGGATGATGAAATAAATAAGTATATTTCAAAGAATATTCAACAGGTGGTTAGAGGGAAGTACGTCTGTACTGGCAAACAAAAAAGTTTGGTTTCGTAACGGTCTGGGACATCCACTGGATGAGTTATTTTCTACGTTGATAGGATAACACATATACATGACAAATAGCACAGGCTAGAACTGTGTGTTCTTGATCTTTATCCCATGGGAGAGGACACAACTGTTGCCACAGTAAAAGCCACTTCAGTAAAGCTGTAAACTACTTTCATAAGATGGACATGATGTTAGAATAAAGTTCTCATCATTAAAATGCATTTACTGTATCTCATAATTTACTGTGAATTACAGATTATGTCATAAATAACAGAGAAAAAAATCCATCAAAATAAGTATATTTAAAGATGATTGATTATCAGATGTTATCATCGCAAATGATTTTCACTTGCCTGGATTGACTGTCGGCATCAGTGTGTTGTAAATGCTTTATAATCATTTCAGATGGGAGGGGATCTAGCTCCATGAGGTACAGTATAGAAAATAAATGGACAAACGGATGTGCAAATATTTAATAAATATTCTTGTGGTGGAAATTAGTGGTTCACACAAATACATTTAATGCAGATGAAAGTGGCTAAATTCACAGGCATTGCTCAATTTAATCACCAGGCTATCCCCAGTGACTGACTGGTCATCAGTGATGGTGTAATCTTCTAGAGGTCAGATAGGATCTGACCCCCCATCGAATCTGTTAGCGAATCGATTATCTTGTTTTCTATTCCATCGAACAATTAAATAATTGACCCCCCACACCTCACAAAAAATTGCCGTTTTTTTTAAATGGAGAAGATCCCTAATTTTTTACTTCCTCAGTTTTTGGGATCTCTTTTGCTTTAGCCATGTTTGCAACACGGCATGTGCCTGCAAGAAAGGTTCATGTAAACACCTGGCAAAAATTGGTTACGGAGGACCGCCGCAACACTGCTTGTGGCTGCAAAAAAGATGCACGTAGAAAACAGTGACACAAACTGGTTCCAGCAGAGCTTCGAGGTGCATATTTTTAGTTGGTCTACTGTATTTTAATAGTCGACTTACCCGAATTGGTTGAATTTTCTTTCACACCTTTAATACGCAGCATCGAAAATGGTTGTCCATAAAGTATTTATGAAAAGGATGGCAATAAGAACAATTCTCTCAAAATACTGTACATTTTGACTGAGAGTACTTACTATAGTACTATAGTGTTGCTTTTGTAACCTTTATGGAAGCAAAGAAATTGACATATGAAATTGTTACCTGATTTTTTTACACCAAATATTGAAATCTACAACAGCCTCATTAAAATATCCAAAACAGTACTGACAAAATCTGTCAATCTGTCATTGATGGATTCTGGCTTTGCTTACAAATGACAAATGACTGGAAACTTGATGATCTGAGGACCATTTGAAGCAGGTTTTCAACCCTCACCGAAATCATCACAAACCAGGTCAGTAGTGACAGACCTTTGCAGTCCTTCAGTGACAGACCTCCATTTCAGTGATGACAGATGGCAAACATACATCAACGACGGCAGACTGATAGGCCGGCTGCTGACAAATGACGGGCCAGTGAAATCTACCGACTTGCCTACCACTGCCGATACCCTTGAAAATAAATTTTTTTATCGATAACCTAAAACAATAGTGACGAGGAGTAATTTTGTGATGATGAAAGCACGAAAATAACATTGACTTAACGAGCGACTGACAATGAACGTATTGGTTCAACTTGAAATAATGACAAATGGTTGTTCAGGTCGCTGGGAAATGACCTACATGGCAAAATTTACTCAAGCACCCATCTCTGCAGTCTGCAGCACCTTTTGCTCAGAGTCAGCCAGGATAAGTTGACCCTCACAACAAAGTGGGATGGACTGGATTGGAGGCCAAATTAACACACTGAATTATATCTGCCAAATCCATCCGTCCAGACTGCGCTTCATGCCTCAAGTTCCTTATGTCTCAATGAGAAATAAAGAGTGGTGGGAAAGATGAGTGAGAAGACGAGACAAACAGATGCACAATCTGTCTGTCTTGTCTTCTCACTCATTGCAGCTCAACTTTAATCCCTGTCAAATCCCAATCAATCTCTTCTGTCTTTCTTTCTAAATGACATCCATCAGCCTCTGGCCCTCATCCTAGAGCCCCCGCCACCTATATCATCTGCTACATTTGTTGTTGAGGATTTAGTTTACCAATTAGAACATGTGGATGCTGCAAAAACAATTACAAAGCATTATTTATTTTTACCTGGTGAGTAGTCTTTACTTTCTAGGCTAGAATTTCAAGAAAGTATTTGAAATGAACATGGGCTTTTGCATCAAAGACCGATGACGCTATTTATTGAAATACCAGTAAAAAAAAAATACACATGTTTCTTTATCAGCCCCCTTTCCAGATAATAATAAACTGGGTTGTCTTTTTTAAATAGGGTTACAAAACCTTGTTGTTGCAGCAGTGTATACCAAAGCAAAATTTACCTAGATGGATAACGTTTCCCTTTGTGGCAACTGCCAACATGTTCCGCAAAACATGGCACACTTAATATATTTTGGGGTAGGATGCTGATCGACTGACTTTCCAGTGATAATCTATAAAATCAAATGGGCTACAGTATTCCATTGTTTAACTGGCACCAAAGTAATCCGTAAATCCCAGCGAGGTTTTTTCGGTTTCCCCCACCCTGAATTTAATGGAAATAGTGGGCCAGTCATTCCAGTCATTTGTCCTTTGAGAGCAAAACAAGAATCTGTCAGTGACTGACACATTTTTGTATGAATATCTTAATAAGGCTGTTGCAGATTTCTTATTGTTTATTCAGTCAATCTTTAATATATCAAAGAAAATGACTTGTTTTTGTTATATATATATATATATATATATATATATATATATATATATATATATATATATATATATATATATATATATATATATATATATATATATATATATATATATATATATATATATATACAGTACATGTATACACAGGTGCACACATTTTTTTTTCATGGGTTCTACTCACATGAGACATATTCTTTGGTACTCATCCTTTCCGTCATTAAAAAGTACGGTATTTTCCGGACTATAAGCCACAGAAGCAAAAATTGAGGAAAAAAAACCATCCTTTCCCACGGATAAGCCACAGTGGACTATAAGCCGCAGGTCATAACATCGATATTTATGCGAAAAGGTGGTATATGAAAGTTTTATTTAATTTTTTTTTTATATATGTTTTTTGATTGTCTACCAGCTACAACATCCTCTCTTTAACAGCCTCTCTTTAACAGACTGAACATGCCTGTATGCTTAGTCCCAACATTCAAATCAAATTTACATGTCACAAACTTTTATACAAGATATTGTTCAATTTAGACCTATTTTTTAATATTTTTAATAGTATATTTAAAAACAATTTGATTCACATCTTTTGAGTTCTATTTCCTCATAAACTGACACACACATTTGCTTGACCGGTGGAAAAAAACTGCAGCTAAGCCACACGGGACTATAAGCCGCAGGGCTCAAATCATGAGGAAAAAGTTGCGGCTTATAGTCCGAAAAATATGGTAATTGAAAACAAAATGGAAAAAGAACGTGATCTACATCTGGATTTACAAAGATAAAGCACTTCACACAGACAAGATTGTCTTCTTCTTTGCTGATTGATTGGATGAACCAAAAAAAACGACCTCTCTGTGCCATTGTCATTGAGATGAAAAGAGCTTTCCTTCTGTTAATTGGCACAGGAACATCGACAAATATACATTACTGTTTGAATCACGAGTCCACCAATTCACTTGAAAATTACAATGAATCCTGTATCTACTCACCCATTGTAAATGAAGCATGCAATGAAGTTTTATCCGTACAAAGCTTTTCACAAAAGGCGCTTGGTTAGTTTCCAGAAGTTTAGAAAACGTTTAATTTTACTTTTTTAATCACCATGTTGAGAGTCCCTTGACCTTCCGGGGAACATGGCCCAACACGGCACAGTGGGGCTGACATGCATTATGTGGAATCCGCGGGGCAGTATGTGGAATCCACTGCGTTGTTCCTACATTTTGTTTCACCACTTAGCAAGAGGGTGATTACCAATTGCTTCTGGATTAGCTAGTTTGTTAACACTACATTCACATGCTCCTTTCATACTTGTCAAATAAAGGATGACTCAAAAGGTTTTTCGGTTTTGCCTGCTAGTCGATGTAGTTAAGTTGAACCTTGCATCACGTGGCAACGGATAAAAACGAGTGATAAAATCTACAGTTAAGGCAAGCTTACTCAGTTGTTTCCAAAAGTTGGTCTGTCGGCAAAACTGGCATTCGTTAGTAACGGACCGACAGACCTCTGCTCTGGGTGTGTTCAGAAATACACTCTTCTGCAATCAGGTCCATTCTGATACTCAAAGCATTTTTCAAAAGTGCTGAATGGTTCTTTATCATACGGCAAAAAAGAGAGGTGCCCTTTGTATAGAAAATGGCATGTAGTCAGGATTTGCTTTGTCTTGACACGAAAGATGTTCTTGCCCACTTCTCCAGCAGCATAGAAGTGGAAGTAAAATAAGAACGTCATTTGGCTTCAAGGCGAAGCAAGCCCACGGGGGAATGAATACAGTATTAAGGAAAGTATTGTATTTTTTTCCTCTTGGGTCCTGGGGTTTTTTCTAAATTGAATAACTCCAAACAAAATATTGCCCAGTTAAGGATCCTACCTGTCCAAATACAGAGTCAACAATGGGCCGCAGCTTCCTCCTGTCTCCCTCTTGCAGCCAAAGGTCTTTACGGTCTCCCACAGGGGATGACAGGCTTAAGGTTTTGGCTTTTGGCTTCGGAGGCCTCTTTATACTAGCTGAACTCCAACGCCTCAGAGACTCAATCTTCTTTTTAATGGAACCCTGGACAGAACGCAACGCAGCACTCAATTATAAGAAAAGAGAGAAAGCGCAGCAGAAAGCATGTATGACACACAGACACATAGAACTCCAACAAGGAGCGTGTTTAAGCAAGGTAGGCCTCAAAAGAGAAAAGCAGACTAACATATAGATGAATAATAGCTGGGCGCAAGTCATCAGCAAGTCCAAAAACATGACAGCTGTACATCCACCGACCTTCTTCTGTAACTTTTCTCCTGGTACCTCCATGTTCTTCATGTCCGTCATCTTTTCTGCCAAACTTGCATGCACAGAGATGTCTATTGTTTCCTTTCGTCCTCTTTATCTGTTTGTAAAGCATCTGACACCGGTTGATAATCTGAGGCGCATCTCTTACTGTGGTTGCTCCTCCTTCCCTCATCCCTGCCTCCCTTTCATCCCTGCTGCTCTATGCATCATATTTTCATCCGCCTGGCAGTGTTCCTTGCATTTCTCATTTATTATATCCGCGGTATGCTTCCACAAAAACAATATACAGTATTATTTGCTTTCATGCCAATATATAAGCAGACATTTGAAAAAAAATACAATTGTATTAAAACGCACACTCTTTGGAGAAGAATGTCAGGGGAATTGCAAACATCTTCCTCAAAGCCAAACATAAGTTCATTTTCTCACTCTCTCTCCCTAACTGGATGATGGTGTGAATTTTTGTTGTGCACCCTATGAGGGGCCGCTAACTTAAGTGTGTAGTGTGCAACTCCCCCCAAAAGTCAAATGGGACAAGACAAGTTGTGCAGAAAAAATGATTAAACAAACAACCCCAAAAAATTATATATATATATATACCTAAATGCAATAAGTCTTATAAAACCACACGTTCAAAATGATTGTTGCTGCCTCTTTTTTGTAATATGTGCTGAAATTCATTTGACAGGATTAAAACAAAATATTTGTAAGCAGTAGTACAAAGCAGTGATAGCCAGAAATACAAACCACGATTACATGTATGAATGGACGAGCATCAGTCTCAACAAGCTGCTCTACTTGTATTGATTTTACATGTTGAATTCAAGTTAAAGAGAGAGTATAGATTATAACATTAGTGCCTGAAGGCAAGAAAATCACAAACATTGCAACACAGCTTTAATGCTCCAGGCAACATCTCTAAACTATAAGTCCTGTATTAGTGCATTATATCCTTTCTTCCACCTTTGAACTCTTCTCCTGGTTCTTCACATCTTCCTGTTAGGAACAGTACTTTATCACATGTATTTTGACATATTGAGTGAGACATTCAATATGATCCATTTAAATATTTGATTTTATTATGTTTAAACACACATTATCTGAGTACATCTTTCTTCAAGTGACACACGATTGCTGTACATGCTCAAAGTGGTCTAAAAAAGGAAACAATGGAATAGAAATGTCCCAACTGCTGAGAGATTATCTGTTGAATGGCTGAGCTCAAAAGGGAGCTGTGTATGTAGGGCTGACTCTTACGTTCTAATCCTGTTCTGTTTTTATATTCATGATCTTCTCTTTTTAATATTCTATCCAAATTACAGCTACCTCCATTGTAATCCTACATTGGTTTGACCCATATTACACCCACGACGTGTGTCTGGCCAAGTGCGGCGGAACCAGACAATTTGGACGGTAGTTGTGAGCAAATCAATAAAAATTAGTGTCTGATATGTGCAAATCCAATCTTCCAGAAAGGTGGTCAAATGTTCAGCAGCGCAGATTTATAATGATCCTGGATTATGGGACCTGAAAAGCATAATCCTACTTCAGCATGTTTCATGTTAATGGATAGGATGACTGCCCTCTAGCGATGAACAATTTAAGCAAAAACAAACAAACAAATAAACCCCCCCTTACACACACCGGTTTATTTACTGTATATTAGGCATCATTTCTGTCATTCCAGACCTCTGATGAAGAACCAGCCATCCATTCTTTTTGTATAGCCACTTATCCTCACCGGTGTCGCTGGCTTGCTGGTGCCTATCCCAGCTGCCTTTGGGCAGTAGCCGGGGGACACCCTGAACTGGTTGCCAGACAACTGCAGGGCACGCAGAGATGAACAACCATTCACGCACCCAATCGCACCTAAGGACAATTTACTGCATCCAATACAGTACACCTGCCATGAATGTTTTTGGAGTGTGGGAGTAGGCTGGAATGCTCGGAGAACCCATTGTTTTGCAAGATTACTTGCCAAATGCAAGCGTGTATGTACTTCCAGTCTTTATTAGTAATTCACAGAAATTCTGCTAATTTTTACCATTAAATCTAAAAATTCATGGGATGTTCTTTTTCATATGATGTCACAATATTTCATAAAACCCACTTCTAGTGAAACGAGAATGAAGAATTCCAACCACAAAGCTTCAACACTGTTTAATTTCCATGCTTATTGAGTGTTGTGATTAAAAACATTGAGCGACGGTTCCTTTTCCTAATGTCTCTTTCATGTTATTGAAATATTTTTTTGTGATAGGATAAAAGATGCATTTCAGAACATTTTGGAAAAATTCATGTTTCATCCAAGCACCAAGTACACAATTAGAAGAAAAAAATAGTAAAATAATAAAATCAAATCGAGCAGAGCAACATCAGTCAAAATGCCAACTGGCTTTATGTTTTAATACTCACACTGTACACATGTCAATGACTTATGCTGTACAGACAGAACAGATGTGAAGTGGGGATAACACTTATGAACCAAAATGACTAAACCATATATGAAGTTGCAAGTGAGTTCTACCTCAGTGTCTTAATGCTTTGTGGACATTCCTGACCCGATTAATTCACTGCAGAAGCAAAGATTGGCGAGGGATCAGGCAAAGTGTGAGGAGATTTTGGAATCTTCGGTGAGGCCGGTGTGGCAAAGCAGGCGCCTTGACTGCTTCTTGGCCTCACGTGACCTCGTATACTACATGCTGAAGTTGCTCGTTTTCCTCCCCCCTCCTCTACGAGTCCATCAAATACAGCTCCCAGGCTTTGTCTTATTCTCACGCAAAAGTGTGGGCAGCTAAAGGCGTACAGAATGGGATTCAACACTGGATTTAAGAACGCAATCGTTGTGGCGAGATGCAATCCTACCTCTACGACTTTGAGGTTTTCTCTATAGTACAGGGCTGACACCTCAATCATGCAGAAGATGTGATAGGGAGCCCAGCATAGGGCAAATACCGCGATGACAAAGGTCACCATCTTGGTGAAACTTTGAGACAGCTGGTTGTGATTGTTGAGACTAAATGAGGTCGTTGGAGACAAGGATATAGGTGTCAGGGACAATGATCGACCCAATGAAGACTTTCGGGAGATATTACTGGAATTTTTAGGTCTTGATGCCTCAGTTTTCCTTGAGCCAATCAATGCCTCACTTAACTTCATGTTCTGCTGCATCCTCCTCCGGCTCCTGTTCCTCAGACTGAGACCGATTTTGATGTAGCTTCCTGCAATTACCATCAGGGGACCCAGGAACGCCAGCAACATCTTTGAGACTGCTGTGGCTGTTTGTCTCACTTCGCAGTCCCTCTCAAGTGTGGCTCCCGATGTTTGATACAAGGCAAAATTATGGTAGCACAGTTTCCTTTTATCCACGGTCTCAGTCACCGAGCGAAACAGGAAGTAAGGAAAGGTATTAACGGCTGCCCATAGCCAAGCCAGCAAACACACCTTCCATGCTCGTGCCACCGATCGGTGATTCTGGCACCACACAGGTTTAATCACCAGAATGCAGCGGTCCAGTGAAATGGCTGCCAGCAGGAAGGCGGACACAAACATGTTCAAGAAAAAGATGGACGCTTGTATTTTGCAGAGGATGTTTCCAAGCTCCCAACTGTGGGATGATCCAAGGTAGAGGGTGAAGAGAGGAAGTGTCAGAGTGGCCAGGAAGTCAGACATGGCTAGGTTGAGCACCCAGACCGACGCCACGGTACGACGCTGCAGACGGAAACCCACCACCCAAAGGATCAGGGCGTTCTCCAAAATCCCTAGACAGGAGACCAGGCCATGGAAGCCAACGACTATCCAGTTGCTCTTGCTGTGGTTGTTGAGGGTATGCTCTTGCATGAGTTGCAGCAGGGGGCAAAACTCTTGTTGCCCCGAGCCATTCGAGGTGAAGGTTGTGTTTGACATGAGTACTCTGAAAGAAAGTAGACATACAGACCAGAGTTAATGCCTAAAAACCAAGATGGCCATGTTTTTACCAGTAGTGGGAATATCACAGTAAATAGTCGCACAACACGGTGAAAGCCAATACGCTGACACAATACACAAAAAATACACAATACACCCAAAAAATATCTAGATGTAGTCTAATTGAATATACGTATACTACATGTCTAGCGTGCCTTTTAGTACATTTTGGAATGGAGCATAGACACAATTAAGATTTGTCTGGGAAAATATTTTTCAGAAAAAAAATTGATTATCGCAATTAATGTTACATATATACAGATTTCGGTTTGTCAAGGGTATGGATGTTGTTGTTGTTTTGTCTACTTCCGTGTGAGCAGTATGGATTTGTGTGTGTTTGAATGCTTGTTTGTCTCTGAGGGCCATATTGTCTGGCCTTCATAAAGGGAGGGGTAGTGCACAGTTGCTCGCTTATCAGGCTGTGACGATTATCACATTAGTTTAAATCTGTCATTTGTTCACCTTCATGCCATTTATTCGCTCTGGGTTGAGCAAACTCAAAAATGTAGACATATCCTGCCACATCTGTTCCGTGGCATATTCTCATGTCGATTTGACCACTTTTCCTCTTCATACACACTTCAGAGGCCGTAGTACTGTAAGTCAACCTTTACAGGAATGTGAAACAAGCCTTAGGTTTTTTTTTTTTTTTTTAAAGGAAAACCACATACCTTCAGAGGCGGGTGAGTTTTTGAAGAGAAACAAATACAAGGCTCCCAACAGCTAAATTATCTGTGACGGTGTAATGTTGAGGTATATAGCTAATATGTTTGCTCCACCAGCTACTAGTGTCTTTGTTGATAGATTGCACAGCTCGAACAATGTATATCAATTAATGAGTATCAAGTATCAGACAAGGAACCTCGGACCCGGAACCCTTGCGACCAGGAACTCTAGACTGTTTGATGTGAAAGGGGCTATAGTAAATCCAGAGTCTCCTGAGTTCTTCCCTCTGGGATGTGACCGGAACTCCTAACCATGAGGCGTCCAGGAGGCATCCTCACCAGATGCCTGAACTACCTCAACTGACTCCTCTTAACACGGAGAAGCAGCGTGGATGACCGAGCTTCATAGCAAGGAATGTAGTTCAACCGGTAAATTGAGAGCTCCGTCTTTTGGGCTTAGCTCCTTCTATACTACGACAGACCATTATAATCCAACTTTCACTGGAAATGAATTTCACCTACTTCTGGCAATGCCGACAAAAATCTGAGAGGGTTGGCCATATGGTAACTGTCAGCAATGTTCCCTCTAATTTTCAATGTGTCTGAGCATTCACACAAACTCCCTGAGCACCAAGGTGAGCAACTTCAGCACACAGTGAGTCGCCATGTGCAAATCTGATGTCGCTCCAAAAGTGACCTTTATCACACAACTCACATTTTCTCATTAATCAGCAAAGGAAGGAGGGGGCTCTGAATATATCCAGTGGTCTAGCTGCGGCGCTGGAATGATGACGCAAGGCAGCTCCGAACTCAAATAATTCATGTGAACAGCACAAGCTGATAATGTCCAACAACTTTGAAACATGTGTGTGAACCGGTAATGTGCTTCTGGGTACTTCTCCCGTCATTTATGAGGGGATAGCTGAGGTGACAACTACAAGTGTCATCCAGCACCAATACGGCAGAACGATGCATCTATGATTGTTTTATTGCAATATGTTGCCGAACAAATCACAACTGCTTTTGTTTGTTTTCAACAAGTTTGTTATTATTATTATTTTTTAAAACTTGAACAATAAGTGTTTTGGACATGACAGTGTAATGTACTGTATATTGTACTTGTCACCATGGTAATAAAGAAGCCACAGTTTATGAAAAAGAAAAAAAAATCTCACTCACTTTCACCGCATGTTCTTCTATTTGCATATTCGCCGATAGCCATTCCATCTTTGCACTGAAGCCTTACCCTCTTTCTTACTTCCTTATACAATGAAAAATCCCCCTGTTGCACAATATGATTTCTTTTTTTCTGCAATTGTGTTGCACAGAATTTCACTATGGCGAAAACAAGCCTGCAGGAAAAGTCTAGCTTGGTTTATACTTGATGCGGCAGCTTCGGCAGTTTTGCAGCGCTTAATACTTTGCCCCGCAGTCAGACGATATTGTCCCATACTATAGGTGGCAGTAAATGGACTCTACAGCATACAAACAACACTACTCCATAACAGAGGTATGGAATCCTAGTTGAAACGATTTAAACAGACTTTTCACCTCTCCCCAACGTGATGCTCGCCAGGAGTTGTTTATGGTATTTAGATTACGGTAGGCCTATTCCTTTTCGGACTAATCATAAAAGCGTTTGTACCTGCAAATTTCTAAAAGCAATAGTTGCTCCGCCGCGTTGTCCCCAAGTAAAAACATTTCGGAAGATACATGTTGCAGAACATTTGGTCCGTGTGGACTCAGCGCGGAGGAGCATGGTTGCCGAAATAACATCATTTTGACGCGGTGCATTCGTGCGAAGGTTAAACCAAGCCTACGCTTGAAGACAGGATAAAGTAATAAAGATGATAGACGGGTTTTTATTTTAAATGTTTTGTTTTTAACTTCAGTCAGATTGTAGATTGCACATCACGTTTATTTATGTTTACGTCCCAGGCAAGAAAAGTCCCCTTTTCTGAAAAATTTCTTGCTGCAAATATGATTTCATTGTAGAGGAGTTTTACTGTATGTTGTTTCAGATCATTGTCTTTTAATGTCCATCTGTGTATTAAATTTAAATTAGAAGGCCTATGTCTGAATATTTACATTGGTAAAACTCAAAAAGTCTTAAGGAAAACATGTAACAAGCAGATGTCATATAACCCATCCCACTAGTGGCTAATAATGTATACAATAATGGATAATAATATGAACTCCAGGTTGGCATTGACTGAAAACGATTCCAAGCAATCAACTTGCAGAAGATGTGTCATGATGATGGTTTATTTCCTCCTTTATGACCCCGTCACAACTTTTCTGTGCCACTGACAAAACCAAATAAATTCGAGCTCCTATACATTTCTGTGGTTTATCATTTTGCAAAACAAACTATATGAAACCTCCTTTATGACCCCGTCACAACTTTTCTGCGCTACTGACAAAACCAATTAAATTCAAGCTCCTATACATTTCTGTGGTCCTTCATTTTGCAAAACAAATGATATGAAAGCTGAACAGCTCCACCTGAATCCATTCTTCATCATCTTGCTATGTGGCGTTGTATGAAGGCAAAATCATGTTTAACCCATTCCTAAATACTTCTAGTTGTAATTTTATGTGTTGTACTGCAGTCTATAAAGTTCACGAAGTACAGTGACACAACAAAAAATGGACTGTTCTCAAGTTACACAACTTTTTGTTGACTCAGCAAAAACAAAACCATACAAAGTAAAAAAAAAAAAGAACAAAAGATATCAGGGGCATGTTTCCATTCAGATTCAAAGGTGGCAAAGCCTGTTTCTGTGTTGACAAACCACATACCAGACTTGGTATGTGATTACTCTGATGAGTTGAACAGTGCACTTTTGAAATGCTGAACAACATGAAACCGGTAATTCATTTTAACCTGGCAGTTTATTTTTTTGTCTTACCCTATCATTTATTTTTATTTTTTTACTGGGTTGTCAAAGGCAAAGATACTGTAATAATGGAAATCAAGTCATGGATAAAAGTGATTCTACTACTCTCGTGCATGGTACCATGACTTTGAAATTCAACTACCAAACAGGTTTTGCTTTGGGGTCACAGAAATAATGATTCATTAGTGTAATAGATGAAACCACAATGGAAGGTAAAATAATTTACTTGCCTGGCAAATTATTTAGCTTTGTGTTTTCGCAATAATGAAATGCCAAATGCAGAGAAGCATCTTCATAAGCTGTAAAGAAAAAACATCAATTGTTGACAAATGTTCCAGGAACAATGTTATATAGTTAATTAATGAAAATTAGTCAAAGTAACAGGATGCCTATCCAACTATCGTACTTACAGTGGGCTTGGTATGAAGATGCACTTCAACTGATGTTGAAAATCGGCATAACAATCACAGATTTAGGGTCTGCCTTGAAATCAGACACAACATGGCTTTAATTATTATATGGTAAGGACAGTTTTGTTAAATTCTTGTCATACTACAGGGGGTGCTCGGGTTACGACGGTCTCGACTTAAGATGTTTCGAGGTTACGAACGAGCGCAGTAGACAATTGGCCTTCACTCCGGAAGTGAAATTAATGGAAGTGAAATTAGATATTATTAAGCGTTCTAAAAACGGTAAAACGACAACGAACAAGTTGTTGCACGCAAGAGGGAACATTCGAGTGTTATTTTCCGTTTTGGGGTTTTGATGTAATAAAAGTGACGGTTGAGATCGACCTTGCCTCCCCGTTGCCATTCTGGCAGGCCACGGGCAAGTCAGCAAGGCTTATAAACAGAATGACTTCGCTCAGAGCCGGGGATAAAATGGCCGCTGCGCTTCTTCCGTTTGGAGCCCTTCAAAACAAGAGTTCTCGACAACATAAAATGCGATGCAAGAACAAAGTTAGTCCGATGAAACGGGGGCAAAGAGGGGCAGAACATTATTACAGTACTTTACAGTACAGTACGTATAGAGTAATGTATTTATTTTATTTATTATTTATTTTTCTTTTCTTTATTTTTGTTATTATTTGAATGGTGTTCCAACCTCCAGTGAAATTCGGGTTATACCGCATCTTCGGAAGTCAAGGACCCCCAGTATTGGATTATGCAGAGACAAATATATTATAGCTTTAATTATTACGTGTTACAAACACTTTAGATCATAGGTCTGAAACTCCAGTCCTTGAGAACTGCAAACCTGCATGCTTTCGATGCTGCACTCATAAATACACCTGATTCAAATTATTAGGTCATCAGCAAGCTCTGCAGGAGCTGAAAAATGATACTAATTGTTTAAATCAGGTGTGTTAAAGAGAACAGCATCAAAAACATACATGTTTGCGGCCCTCAAGGACTGAATTAAGTTAGAGATCTATGCTTTATCAAGGATGTCAAACTCATTCTTATCGAGGGCCACGTTGCAGTTACAGTTTCTGTCAGAGGGCCGGGATGACTGTAATAAAATACATTTTGGGTTTATTTGTCACACTTCCAACTAGTTTTAAAATCAGAGAGAGGGTGAGGGAAAAAAAGCACTTGCTTTTTCCCCCAAACAATTTCAAATTGACTTACAAATGTGATATTTTGACCGGAAACTTGAATTGGAATGGGCGTTTCGCGGGCCGCGTGAAATGATGTGGCGGGCCGGATCTGCCCCCGGGCCTTGCGTTTGACACCTGTGCTTTAGATCATCCTAAACCAGTTGCTTTGTTGCATGGATATTTTTGCCTTAATAAATGTATTAAACTAAACCAAGCAAGGTTCTAGTGAAAATATACTTTAAAAAAAATTAATTCTTCATATTATGGATTTAACAACACAAAATATGTATCTTATACAGTAGATGTATTCAAATATTGTGTTAGAGAATCTGGGTCTAATTTCATGCCCAGCATAATCCAGGTAAGAGTTGTAACTCAAATCAGAGCAACTGTATACATTTTTGTGTTTTTGCAGTCTCATGCAAACAGGTGCGATGAGGTGCATTTGGGAAAAAAGGTGTTTTGTGCCGTTATGGATGTGAATGCACTTGACTTGATTCATCGCAAATTGAAGTACTTGCATTTATATTTTACACAATGCGCACGAAATGCACTGATCATCCTTGACATGAAGGATAAGAAAACTGATTTACATTTCAAGGTCAAGGTCAAGGCGGCATCAACACAATGCCAGACTGGACTAAGCACATACACATTGTTGTGGTTACATCCACAGTACCCACTCGTCAACTATTAATTTGCAGTAAATTTTGATGTTGAGATTCGCACCTAGCCTTCTGTTGGTACAAAAATCAGGATATGCCTGTTTTTACGCTTCAGCGCATTTGCACTATGAACATAGAGCCCTAAATGTTTCTGGATTAAAGTCTGAAATACATCGTATTTGTTTTATTTTTGCTCATTTTGCTCATCATATTCTTCAGAAATTGAATACAATCATTAAATACCTTTATATGGAAATTCAAATAACATTTGGAGATGGAGGTGACTAAACAGCTCAATACAATTTATGAGTCTAAACACATTTAGTTTATATGATGCTTACCTAGACTTTACTCATGAGTAAGGTGTCCATTTGGTCCCGTTCTTGTTCCTGTCGTCTGTCTCAACCGTCAAAAGTGCATTTGTCATCCAGTTCTGTCACTTAACCTCAGACGCACACAAATGAACCTTGCTAGCTCCTCCCTAAATGTTAATGGGAAGGAAGGTTTTGAAGTAAGGCAGGGCGTTAACAAGAGAAACTGTTTGGCTCATATCATTTTTTTAAATTGATTTGTTAGTGTACTTGGAAATGAATGTTTACTTGGAACTACAGGAATTTTACTCAGGGAATCAAAATATGATTCTTGCAGTTTGCTATTGACCGCCTGGAGGAGGTCTGTAACATTTCTGAAGGACTGACAGTTTGCCGTTGTACCACCGAATGACCCATTTTTTTTTCAAATGACGGACTACATTCGACAACAGTAGATTTTGTCTATTAATTGAATTTGTCGGTGTAATCGCCACTTCAATGGGAAAACTGATGGATATTACCGTATGTTCCGCACTATGAGATGCACCAAATTATAAAGCGCACCTTCTATGAATGGCCTATTGTAAAAAAAAAAAAAAAAAAAAAATCACTTTCATACATAGGGCGCACCACATTATAAGGCGCATAGAATAGAAGCTACAGTAGTGGCTGGGCTTGCATTATGTATTTGCTAGATGGAGCTGCACTAAAGGGAATGGCAGCAAAAATCAGTCAAACTTTATTAATACAAAATGATGATTTGTGGACAGTACTATCTGATGACTGGTAAACATTAACTCTTGATTGCAGCAAAATGGTGGTGTTGGATTTTGTTTTGTTTATTTAAAAACAGTTTCTGGATTTATTTGATAAAATTGTGCTGTCTTTCACAAAAACTCACGGTTTTCGTTCCTTGTCCCCATATAAATTGCTTAAAAATTGGATACAATATTGCATATAAAAATGTCAAATAGGGTATTATAAAGAGAAAATGTAAAAAAAAGAATACATTTATAACTGAAATGCAGAGGTAAAAATTGAAGAATTGACATGGCAATTATGTTTGTTTTTTTTTTTTTTTGTCCCCCAAAAATGAAAACTCACAGTGTATGCACTGTATAAGGCCCCGGATTATAAGGCCTAAAATCAGTTTATCTTTGTTAAGGCTTTTAAGACACACAAGCCACACAATGAAAATGATTGCTTTGATGATCCAACAGTTTTGTTTTTGCATTCAACAGAATTCATAAGTGGATGGCACGGTGGAAGTATAGTTCTCATATGTGCCTGTGCCCCCGTAGGTTTTCTCTGGGTTCTAAGTTTTCCTCCCACAATCCCAAAATATGCATGATAGGCATATTGGACACTCTAAAATTGCCCTTAGGTGTGTTTGTGAGTGTGAAGGATCATTTGTCTCTTTGTGCCCTTCTATTTGCTGGCGACCAGTTCACACTGTACCCCACTTACTGTCTAAAGACAGCTGGGATAGGCACCAGGAAGCTTGCGACCCTAGTGAAGACAAGCGGTCCAGAAAATGGATGGCTGGGTCTATGGACGGTATAGAAAAGCAACACCTCCACTGTCCAAAGTCACTCCAAATCTGAATTGCATGTGCGGGGGTAGGACCAATCACAGTGATCATTTCATCTTCAACATTAACAGTGTTCATATTAGATTTAATTTTCATCCACCTAATACAACATAAAATGGACATGTCTAGTCACACCTGCGATTCGCTGGATATCACGTGATTTCTCGCTTTATGTGCGGTAGGTCTAACTGACATTGTAAGCAGTTATGTTGCCTGCATGTTTCATGAACTTTAAAACTTTATTTGGGGAAAATGTTAAAGAACTACAAGTGTCAAAACAAAAACATCATAAAAAAATAACTTCAAAACTTCACTTAAAAACGAGGCCTCAGCCCACAGCCTTTAGTCAGAGCGTTGTTGAAATGCGTTAAGAGCGTTAAGAGTGATTTTCCAAACACTCCTTAGGCGTTAACAACATTTTTAGACACAAACCTTACAGACAGCATAAATGTCAATGTTCAGCCCAGTCAAGTGCCCCTTTTGGCTCCACCTTCTGTCCATATAACATACTTTTCATGGTGGTGGTGCAACATAAACTTCTAAGTCATTGAAGCTATCAGAGGTGACATGACAAGGTACAGTCATATTTATTTTCTTTGTTTCAATTTGAAAAGCAAGCGATTCATAAGTATACAAATACATTTGATGAAATAATAATAAAGACTGTAGAGATACTTTTTTTTTTTTTCAGAAGTTATACTTTGTATACACTGAAAAAAAGTTCCTTTACATCCTTTGGATTTACTTTTGGAGATCTGCATTGGTGGCATGGAAAATGTTAAATATGTCATTTTAACACGTTTTAATCATTTGGAAATGAAATTTGTCACCTTTTTACGTGACACTCGGAATAAATAAATAATCAGTTAGCTTTCTTTATTCAGTGTGAATGATTTTTACAATCTAAATGTACAAGTATTGTACAAATTGGGCTTTTGTTTAAACAAACAACCAATTAAAGAAATACAAACTCGGAAACTGCAGCCATCTGGTTGGGGGTGGCATTTGAGAGCAATGAGTTGTGTACAATGGTTCTTGACCTGTGAACTCTTTCATTTTTTGACACAATTCATTTTTTATTTCCTCTCCAGAGGGATCATGGCATCAGGGTTGGGTTCTCCGCTTCTTGTCTTGCTCCTATCTGGGGCCACTGTGGCCTTTGTCCCCATCGGGGGTGGAGTATCCACTCATATCAGCATTACAGGAACAGCCCTGCTGCAAAAAGTGACTGAAACATGTCGAGCCGTCGCTGAGGCTTCTGGTCATGAGTTCAAACCGACGGTAGGAAAGAAGGGGTTTTTTGCACGGAACGCAAAAAGTCACACACATCCGAAGTGTTTCATTTGCTGGTCTGCTCTGGAGCTTAAGAAAAAGCATTGTGTTGGCATATACCCAGGGTATAGTTTGATTGAATTTTATTGCATTAACACAGACTATTCGCCAAATAATTTTGTATCAGGTCATGAACCATTTGGGACCATCGGCAGGGGCGGAATTCTCAGTTTAGCGATTCCATCTATTGATATAAAACGCAAACTCCAAAATTTACCGAAAAAAAATGTGACGCAAAATATGTCAAGCCTCATATTCAGACACATACAAACCCCCAAACGTATTCAAATTGTGAAGCCAATTCTTTTATGTTTGGTTTAAACTAAACATATGGGTCTGGTATCAAAAGATGAACATTAGCATTTGAATCAGAGAAACAACTTGAAGATAGCATTGCTGTATGTGCATCAAAGTAATGGAACAGAACAGAGTGAATAAGACTAAATATCTAATCAAAAATCCTTTCATTTCAATTCACACAAAAAACCTAGGCCCTATTGGGTTTACGTCTGGAGATAAATTATAACCAACTTCTTGCTGCTGAATGCCAACGGACCATTATGAGACCAGTAGAGCTGACGCAGGGATAGTAAAAAATAAATTCATTTTAAAACACAAATGAATGCATCTAAAAAGATGAATGAAATGGTGGCATCAACAAAACCCTTCTATAAAATGTGAGTCTTAAGCAGTTACCCAAAGTCCAAGATGTCAGAATAATGTTTGTTGACCACTTTAAATTTTAAATTGAATTTTAAAAATATAAATATTAAAAGGTAAATCTTGAAGATCTATCAGCATCTAGTGGAGAACTTAGAGTATGGAATGATTTTGAAGGACGCACACTACGCGTGATAGAATTACTGATTAGACTACTATTATATGAACAATAATGTATGACAATATTTTTTTGTTCATTATTGTAGGGTTTTTTTTTTTTTTTGCTCTCTTGGTGTTATTAAATCATGGTCCCTCTAAATGAAATTAATTACATTATTCTGGTATTCCTCTAACGACAAAAATCCGTCAGTTTTCATGTAAGTATTTTGAAATGATAACTGAAAACGGAAAGAGGAAATTACACTCAGATTGTCACTGCCCTTCATTTATTTTTCGAGTCTGTGAGAGACAGCCAATTACCTTTGATGTAGGGCTCTTCTCCTGGGGAACTGGTCCAGGCCTGTCTTGGCCCAACAGCTACTGGTGCTGTGTCAGGAGTGAAGTTCCACTCTGCTTTACAAGAAGTTTACAGCCAAAATGGACTTGTAGATCGGAATTTTGCACACAGGTGGGTTTGAGTCGATGGAACTAATCATTAGTACAGTGATCCATTTATATGATGAATCTTGTTCTGCTTTGAAACCCATTAACTTGAGGTCAACATGCTTTCAGTGCCCCGCATCATTTCAATTCTGAGACCTTTTCGGAGGGACGTAGTCTCATTACACAGGGTATGGCATCCATTAAGGCTAATATTCGCACTGAAAACTTCAAGGCTGCCAGGGAAACAATGGGTCGAATACTTCATACATTACAGGTAAGGGGAGCGGAGTACCAACATTAATTTATGTGTGCGTTTTACAGATAATTGAGAAGATGCAGTCACAATTTGGGAAAGCTATAGAAAAATGAAAACTATAAAATAAAGTTTCACACTTAAATGTAACAACTTTTTTTTTTTCTTTTTTATGTACCGACAGGACTTCTATAGTCATAGTAACTGGGTAGAGTTGGGCTATAAAGAACCATATGTCGCTCTCATACGCCCTGACCTTTCTTTGGAAAACCTGGCAGGTATGTGTTTGTATGAGTGCTTGTGTGTATATGTGTGCTTGTGTGTGCTCGTGTTTTTTACTACCGCTGTCATAATTACTTCAAAATGACTTTACGAAACACTGGGTTGGGTAGGAGGTCATAATGACTACATTATGTAAATAAGTTGGGTAATATTTCTTCCTGGAGGAGAGAAGAAAATAATCTTATGCCTTATGTTGAGCAATGATTTAAATTAATATGCAAGATTGCTTGTTACAGAATTAACAAAAGTATATTATCTGATACTCTCCTGACCCGGCAGATATTGATACCGCCACCTGCAGTGACTGTGCCACAGGAACGTGCCCGAACCCAATCCTTCAAAACATCCTGAAGGAAAAGAAACTAACTTCTGGCTACATGGGCATCTTTTCTGCTGACAAGCCTCAAGGTATCATCATCAAACACACATTTTTAATCCCAAACCAAAATTAACGAAAACTGTACGACGTGCCTTCTTTGCATTAGAATCTTCCAAGGAGTGGAAATAAAAATGAAAGTGGAAACAATAACCTAAGAATATTTTTGTACCAATACTGGAATGTACAAATGTAGAAAGAATGGAAACATGTAACTTTTTTAAATGTAAAGGCAAGGATATTCTACTGATAGTACAGCAACGGTTATTCCAATACAATGACGCTTGCTATTTTGGAAACGTGGAGGAAGAGACCCTTGCCTCAAATGCCATCTTGAATAGAAAAGACCATCAACAGTATTGTGGCTCATTTCTTTTCTCTTATTTCAGTAAGGCATCGTCAGCAAAGTAAATGCAGATCCCTGAACTATTGAACAAGAAGTGCACACAAAAGGCGCAACAAAAGGCTCTTGCATAAAATGCCAGGACAAAGTAACAAATGGGGTTTGCACACGCAAGGGGATGTTAACTAACCAAAGGCCCCTTGCAAAAATGCAAGGAAAACAAAACCAAGACTAGCGAAAAACAAGCCACACCTAAGTAAAGCGAATATTACCGGTGATGACTTTTGGCTCTTTAAAGGGAACTTCTAATTCATGAACCCATCCATCCATCACACAGTGATGAACAACCTAATGCAACTTAAGGGCAGAACCGTTCACTAAAATGAGACTTTCAAAAGACTGGCTCTTTTTATATACGGTATATATATATATATATATATATATATATATATATATATATATATATATATATATATATATATATATATATATATATATATACCAACGTTTTATACTTAAAATCAATGCCATTTTATAGCCACTCATGTTGACAGGGCATCTTTGGCAGCTGCATTGCTCCACCTCTCGCAGTCCCTTCCTTTTCTCTGCACTTGGTCCCTGTGTGACTTTTTTTGCGCTTGCTTCTTTGATTTAAAAAAAAAAAACAAAAAACATGCAACTGTCTGGCACGAATATGCTTCAATGGCACGCTCAGCAGAAGTCACATTCTGCAGAGGTGAGTGGTGGGCGGAGAGTGAACGGTGAGGAGGTGGGGTGAACTCAAGGCCTATCGTTCACAGTGAAGAGCCGTACAAAAGACCAGGCTCATTCGCGAACGTCACATCAGTGATGTGACATCACTAATCAAAACAATAAAGCAGGTAAGAAAAACATAAGCATGCAACAACAGAGAGCAAGTGAATAACCCGGCAACAGCCACGGATGCCCTTTTAAAGGCGGTTGATTGCAATTGTCAGCAGACTTGTGCCAAAGGGCACCACCCACTCAATCTGACACAGAGACTTGACAGTCGGTATGACTTCCTAAGTCCTCATTCCTCAGTTTACATGCTGGTACTTCCTATGACTTTTCAAGCTACCAAACATGCCTTATTTGCCAAAATGAGATCAAAAGGGGCCCAGAAAACAAGAATCCTTGTTATTCTTTTGGGATGCTTAGCATACTACCTTGAAGGAAACAATAGAAAGATTTAAGATTCACTAAACATACACACAATTGCTGTCAAGTGCGCTTCCTTGTAAATGTTGGCGCCTCAGTTACAGGTACCGATTGAGCAATACAGTGACTGTATCGGTCATGCGATCCAGCACAATTGACTCTATCGTTCATATTTTAATGAACTCTTTCATTGCCAAGTGTTCTCTGAGAAGGTAACTCCTAGAGTGCCAGCCAATTTCAAGCATTTTGACACATTTTTCAAGGCAGACAGAATATATGGTAAATGGACTTTCACTTATATAGCGCTTTTCTACCTTGGGTACTTAAAGCGCTTTACACTAACTAGTCATCAACCTACTGACGATGCAGCATCAGGAGCAATTGCGGGTTCAGTGTCTTGCTCAAGGACACTTTGACATGGTCTTGATGGTCGGGGGATTGAACCCACAGCCACTCAGCTGGGAGACGGACGACCACTCTACCACCGAGCCATGCCGCCCTAAGAATATTCTATTGTCTGACTATGTAGACATTGATAGTACCCTATGAAAGATTGGATTCTATCCTTTACATAAAAAAAGAAATTAAGATTCTACCATATTCCGTTCCTGTGTAATCACTGTTTGAAAATAGGTTATTTGAGTGACACCAAGCTATTTTGGACAAAAGAAGAAAATTAGCTTTTTCGTGAAGATGTTTTCTGCACAACAGTGACTGACACAAAAAGTTCTTTCGGTAGCATCTGAAACATCTCAAACATCTCTTTCCCTTTGATAAACATGAACAAAAACAGTGAAAGTGTGGTTTTGATGGAAAAATACTATTTGCGTACTGTACATAACTACTTTACAACAGTCATCAATTCTCCTAATATCAATATTAATATAATATTAAGAGGAGCGCTGGCCATGAGTGTCATCTATCCATTCATTGGAAACAAACAAGTGGATAAGAGTTCTTCTCACAGGCACACAACCTAAGTAGTTTACATTATAAAAATTCTCGTCCATAGCACTGAAAGAGTTAAAGTGCACATGGACACGGCTTTCGCTCCAAGAGCTTGATGCATGCACTGATGTGCTACCAGGTCCATCATTAATACGAACGTAAATCTTTGACACCGATTGAGCTGACAAGATGAGCCGCTTGACATTTAAGTCATTATCATATATTTTTCCTTATCTGATCAATCCCAGTCAGGAAACAGCAGCATATATGAACACCAAAAAACACTTTGCATCATGGAGCAATTCCACTTCATTCTTGTCCTTTACTTGTGGCAGGTAAATGCAGCCATGGAGGTGAAGCTGATCTCACGAGCGCAACAGTTCCTCGAGGAGGAATCAGCAAGGATGAGCGCCGTTCTGACAATGTGGCATTGCACAATGCTGCTGTAAATGCTGCCACTGCCGCCACTCTCCAGCTGCTGGAGGATATCCGCTTGACTGTGGGGAACAATGACTTCTTAAGGTGAAAGGATCAGAATAACAAAATGACAGTCTCTTCTTTTGAGATATGTGGGATTGTCTGTTCTTGTGTGTCCGACGCGAAAATGTTATGACATTTTTCTTTAGTTTTTTTTGTGGTTCCTTTGTTCGTCTTACAGGTTGTATTTCTTTATCATAGGTTGATGGGGATCGCCCGTTCTTCTGTGGTGTGTTTTGTCATTGATAATACTGCCAGCATGTCAGATGACATTGATGAAGCCAGAAAAGCTGTCTTCAAAATCATTGACAGCAAAAAAGGAACACAAGATGAGCCATCAGAGTACATTTTGGTTACTTTCAATGATCCACGTAAGATTTTATTCATTATTATTATTTATTATTTTTTCAAGGCGATATCCACCTTATTGCCTGACATTTTAAAACCAGCTTAATGATAATGTCATCACAAATATGTTTTACACGTTTAAAAGTTACATAAGACTAAAAAATTTGTATCAATTACACATTGTGCTTTCTATGTAGATTTTGGACCTTTATTCAGGACATCAGACCCTAACAAAATGAAAACAGTCATTTCGAAGATAAAAGCCACAGGCGGTGGTGACCTACCCGAGATGTGTTTGTCAGGACTTCAGGTAATTAAGAGGAATAATGAGTTTCAGCATTGAGTTGGCATTGTTAAAAATAGTGCTAAATTGCATTGCAGTATGGGGCCTGTGATATTTTAGCATAAATGAACCAGTCCGTTTTCTATTGTTTTTGTTGTGTTTTTTTCTCACCAGTTGGCTCTCACGGGTTCTCCTGCCTCCTCCTACATCTATGTTTTCACAGACGCTACAGCAAAAGACATCCACCTTAAGAGCACCATTGTGGCCCTCATCAGAAGCACCAAGTCAACGGTTTGTACCTCATGAACATTTCCTGTTCAAAGACCTCAGCTATTTTTTAATGGTCTACAGTATTCTTGATCTTGGCAGGTGTCATTTTACCTCACCACAAATAAGAGAAGACGCCGCCGTTCGGTTAAGGCTGCTTCATTTAATGACTATAAGGATCTGGCTCTGGCTTCAGGAGGCCAGGCCATACAGGTGCCTAAGAGTCAGTTGTCTCACGCCACAAATGTGATCCTTGATACCTCCACTTCAGCTTTGGTGAGACAATATTAAGACTTACTAAAAATTAATGAGGGTTCCATTGCAGACAACCAGTCAGTCAAAAATAATCCTCTGCATACCTCAGGTGACAGTTTTTCAGAGTGCAAGGAGTCCCGGGAAGCCGGAGACATTCTCTTTTATGTTGGATGAATCCCTACAAAATATCACCGTCTACATCACGGGAGAATCCTTAGCTTTTACACTGACCGACCCTGCAGGTATTAACTGGAGTGGCGACTGCTTCGTGGGCCAAGCCAAATAAGTCCCTTGAGTTATTTTCTGCCTTTCAAATATGCTTGGAGATTACATTATTTCACAAGCTGTAGACTAATAGTACATTCTTGCACACTCCAGGTGTGAGCCAAAGTAATACTGAGACCACTGGTGTGCTGGCAATAATACAGACTGTGGGCAACCTGAGGAGAATTCTTCTTAATTCAGACAGTCAACCAGGGTCCTGGAAAATCAACATCAAGTCTAACCAACCATACACAATTAAAGTCACAGGTCAGTAACATTAAATTAACGTACTTTTAGGACTATGAAGTACAGTCTCAATAAACACGTTAGTTTTCAGAGGTTTCCCTACACAGGGTGTGCTGTGTTATTAGGTGCACCAAGTTATAAGGCTAGTTACTGCACAGTAAAAACACACCAGTACACCGAGGTAGTCCAACTTTATTCGACTTCAGTTTGAGATCCATAGACAAGCTGCACCTGATTAAAAGCACCATTTCAATTTTTGAGAATTTGAGAATTTTAAAGTAAAGATTTTGACACATTTCAGATATGTCGACATTCCTAAAAACCTACCTGGTAGGTATATTGGACATCCTGATTTGCCCTGAGGTGTGTTTGTGAATGTAATAGATTGTTTATCTCTCAAACCTTGACTCTTGTTGGGACAAGCAACCAAGAAAATGGATGGATGGTTGTGATATTTATGCCTTTTTTTTTATATTAACACCCATTAACATGGTACCAAATGGATTTTAAAATATGCTACAAATTGTTCGCCAATCAAGAAATGAAGTCATTGACGCAACATGGACGGATGTCCCTCACGTACGGGTTCAAACCCAAAAGTGCGGCCAATAATCTGACACAGATTGTGTTATTCACAGATTATTGAATTTAAAAAAATGTTTTTCCAAGGCCTTTTCATTGCGATTTTACCAAGGTAACCATTGGAATTGTATCACATATTTTATATTTATACGTATTCCTCAAAAAAGCTTTTAGAGTAAGGTGAGCAGATTTTGAAAAGTAAAAACTGGACAGGACAAGTTCCCTGAAAATGAAATATGCAACAAATTCCCACCAGAAATGGTTGATAGTAAATTCAATCACTGGTCAATCTGGTGACCGGAAGATGTGTTGAAACTAGTGCTAAACGCAATCTCGAATGACGTTCAAAAATGCTAAATCGGTAAACTTTGTTTGACTAATCATGGTGTTGTACCAGTGCAATCCAATTTGTATCTCCTGCCCCTGCATGTTGAGTTCACGTGAGGCTCCCCTGATTTTGGTTTGTCGAATAAATAAGAAAATGTTTCCACGTACCGCCTTGCAGTGTGCTCACACACTAGTCATTGTTTTCCAGTGCATTGAATGACTTCGGTAGACATTTGAAATGTCCTACTGTGTTTCTTTTGCTTCTGCATGTAGTTAACAATCCTTGAATATGAGCACTTTTTGTGGGGTAAAACCTTGTTCATAAAAGAGAAAATCAAATGGCACAAACATCTCTCTTTGTCCCAAAACCTGCATTTCCTGTGATTTGTCGACACGGTAGCAGGAAGTAGTTCTATTTCCGTAATGACGTGTGGAAAAACAAAACAAAACAAAAAAAACAGTTTAAATTCCTCTTTAATTGGATTATTAATTATTGTACACATAGCTATGACAACTATGTGATTAACATAGCTCAAACAGTTGGCTTGATGGACTTAAAAAAAAAAAGTGAAGAACAGAAAAGGAAAAAAAAAACAGAACATTGAGACGCCCCCGACGTAAAATCGTGACAAAACAATGGGGCTTGGGCAATCTGTTGAGAATCGGGATGCATGGCTCAAAATTGGGACTGACCAAGTTCAAACGGGAAATCTGGTTTGCCTGATTTTAGGCTAACACAGTCTTTCTTTAGGTTTGCCCTACAGGTCCAATAAAAATGGTACATATACAGTACTTATCTATGATCTATATACGTTATTCAGTACATACTCACACGTGTGTGTGCAGGTGCGCACACACACGCACGCGAGCACACACACACGCACACACACATATTGTGTATAGGCAATTTAAAGACAAATAACTGTTAAGGTGTGTGTGTGTGTGTATGTCACGTGAGGCACGAAAGACGCTGACTCAGTGCCGGTCTTCATGAAAGGCTCATAAAGATGAACACATACATTTGAGTTTGATTGGATTTTATAGTATCTTTCCAAATACTCAACTGAGTTTCTTAAAACATATGAAGACATTTCGAAACAGAAATCTATTTTGGTGCGTGTAGCAAAACTTACTGTGGGGCCTGTTGTTGTGTTTCAGGTCAAAGTACGATTACATTTATCTATGACTTTGTGGAGAGCTTTAAAGGACCTCACCCAGGTTATGCAGTGCTCAGCGGGCTTCCACAAGCTGGTACAGTACCCACAATAAATCATATCTGCTATGATAAACTTCTCAAAATCTTATTACCATATTTGATAGCCAAAAAAGCATAATATACCACGTTGAAATCAATTTTCAGTTTAATGAATACTTTTTACACAAGTGCAGTAAAAGCAGACAGAAGGCAAGGAAAGGCAAGGTTTCTTCACATCAATTTTTAATTAACCTTGCCAAGTGTCACATGACATGCAGTCAAAGTAGTGACCAAATAATCAAGATTTTTTATTTAAAATAAAAGCAGCGGCAAAAATAAGTTCATGTTATGACCTACATTTAATTGAAAATCACTGTGTAACTTAATCAGCGGTAAGTTATTCAAATTACGGTTGAATGAATTTGAATTTACCCACCATAAGTCCTTCTTTTCTACCAGGCCAGCCAGCCAAGTTGATTCTCTCCATAATGGGAAGAAAAGGGCCATCGTCCATCACAGTTGAAAAAGTTGGCCTGGTTGTATCTAAAACTGGAGTTGAAAGCAATGGTACAGCAAGTGACATGGGCAACGGAGACATCCTGGTGACTGTTGATGCAGTGCCTGCAGGGGAGTTTGTTGTCATCTTGAAAGGAACTGACAAAGTGTCAAATAGTGCATTTCAGAGGCAATCCACCACTCAGTTGTCTGTCTCCAAAGTAAACATCCAGGTGAGTACCTCTTTGATATGTCACAATACGTGTGGACTGACTAACATATATATTTTTTGAAAATGTATGTTCACAAAATGTGACCGACGAGATTTTGTCTCAACATCAGAGAAATGTAACTTAAAACTCTGTAGTGCAAAGTGAAGACGATATACCAAGATTATTCAAACAGACCATTGGCTCTCTAGGTCCAAACTCATTTGAGATTAACTGACAAAAAGTAGAAAGGTTTTCTGTGCTCAATAGAGTACACATTTTTAATTGTTTTTTGGAGAAATCACAGATGTTGTGTTCCCCAGGCCAGAGACTATATTCAGTGTTATCTGCAGAAAGTTCAAAAGTCAGCATTTATTATGGTCTAGGCATGTTTTAAAGCCCCTGAAATGGGTAACGTGCACATCTGTGAAGTTATCATTCCCAATAGCCTGACTTAATAGTCAAGTGTTAGCATTAGATTGGTCAGCCAGCAGTCTCCCATTGAATATCTGTGGCATATTATGAAGTACAAAATATGACATTTATTGGAAATCAAATATGTAAATCAACCAAACGTCTTGTACATTTTAAATGCTATTAGTTGAATTCAATTCTATGGTTTAGGTGGCCAGAGCCTCTTATTTTGAAAAGGTTATCTTCTCCAATTGAAGAAATCAGAGGGTCATTTTCAACACCTTAAGTAACACTACTGATGTGCAACCACCTGCTCGACCTGTAGCCTCTGCACAAGCGATGATAAACAAACATGATGAAACGCCGATACAAAAGCACAGGACCGCACTTTTGTACCGAGAACAAAACAATGGTGTGGTGAAAGATGTGAATATACTTGAATGTCATTTATGAGTGGCACAAACGCTGAGTCATAATGATGTCCATTCATCGCTGTTCAAGGTCGAAGTGATCATAAACCGTGTACTATATACAGGATTAAATGTCCTTGCATATAAACAGGCTATTTGAATGTATCAAATACTAGAAATTTGACATTACCCTTTACTTTGATGGCATATACAAGAACTTTTAAGTGTGTGTAAGATTTGAGCTTTTGGTATCGATTGACACCAAATAAATACCAGTGGCAGTATCGTTGATACATATAGCAAGTACAGTACTTTATGGTTCATGAAGTATTAGGGTATTTTAACCCTTGTCCAGTAGTTTGACAATATTTGGGTCATATTCCTCCCCCTGGTGATGTCAAAACTAAGTGGTTGTGCCATGTTGATTTTTTTTTTTCTTTTCTCACTTTAACATAAAATGTATTTGATGTAAAGATTAAAGGATTGGACAAAAACTGCACAAGGTTCAGTTGTCCTATTTTAATTTTTTTTAAACGTTCTTGTTGAGTTCTTAACCGTGTCAAAATATTATTGAAGTTCTATAATTAGCGTGAATAAAACAACACAAAACAAATAAAGGAATATGGAGAAGCTTACATGGAGATTGGACTCAAAGTACTGCAGGATAACACTAAAACCTGAAAGTGGAACTAAAAATCTGAATAAAGGAAATAAGTGTAGCTATAGCAAGGAATGCCAGCAGGTGTGCCCCATGCACATGCACGAAAAAGAGATTGCCTGAAAAACCAAAGCAAATAAATAAATAAGTTAGTGCCGATCAACAATAATAGTATCAATACTATTGATAGTTGGATTGATCGGCATAGGCCCACTTTTTTAAAAAATGGGATGGAACACAATGAACGCATGCCGCTCCGGTTTTGGGGAATGTGTTGCAGGCGTCAAACTTAAAATGAGTGTATATCTTTGTCAACAAGAAAAACAAGAACGTGTATAAGTCTGAATGTTAAGTACAGTATCTTGTCTTTGTCACGTTTGATTGAATGCAAGTTGAGGAGCACATGTAAATAAAATCTGTTTTTGTATATATTTTAGACAAACCATTAGAGTTTGTGGTAGACAATAAACAAATACTGTTCAGTATTGCTAAAGTGTTTGACCTCTGAATTTCAGGCAACGGTGGACAGGAGTGTGGAGCCGGGGGAAGTCTTCAAACTTGCTTTCAGTGTGATGACCCAGGGCCCAGCTGGTAAATTTACCTTTAGTGGAAAAAATGACAGAGGCTTTCCAATGTCATATCCACCGAGGTGAGTTTGTGGATGATGTTAGAATCAGAAAAGCAATCCTATTTATTGGACATGTGTGTAAAACGCAAAAGGAATTGGCTTCCGGTGCTCGGGAGCTATACCAGTTTTGCAGTGATAAATATCAACAGCAAACCCCAAGACATGCCACCTGCATAGAAAACTTTGTATACTGTAAGGGTACAATTTCTGCAGTAGTTGTAAATAGTGACAGCTTTGCAAACACTGCAGAGAGTCATCAAGCAAATATAAAGCGTCCAGTAGTGTGGTAATTACTATTCAATGAAGGTGGTGCAGAGAATGCGGGTAATTGTAGCATCAAATAAAATAAACAGTAAGTGCAGTATTCGTAACTAGTGCCATCAAGAGATTAAAAAAAAAGAGAAATTAAGTCATTAAGAGCTTTAATTGCTGTTGTTACTGCGATTGAAGCTGACCGCATGGCAGAAATGAACGGATGAATGTTTGCTATGGAAATTTTGTCATACTGACTTAACCAGCTGTGCAACACACAAGTATGAAGTAGCTCAAAGTAGTGAGGGAACCTTATATATATACTGTACATTAGGTCAGTGATTCTCTAATGGGGGGTACTAATGGGGGTACTTGAAGGAATTTCAGGGGGTACTTGAGATTTTAAATAAAACAAAACATGCAAAAATCCTTTAACAATAATTATTGAATTAATGATTTTTATGTTCAGTGAGTTATTCAATTTCATTTTTGTGAACACATCTCTACCATGATCCCAAAAGAGGACACTTTAACTTGAATATTTTTCTGTGGACAAATATTTATTAATAATTACTGTAGGTTAATGATTTGTTTTTGTGAACAGATCTCTACTATAACCAAAAAAACAGGGCGTTTTATGTTTAATAATTTTCTGAGGACAAATATTTATTCATAATGTTTTTTTTAAACAGGTCTGACACTTTATATTGATTATTTTGTGGAAAAATTCTTAAAACTAAGATATTTCTTTCTTACAACAGATTTCTTCCAAGATCCAAAAGAGGAACTTTAGGTTGATTCCTTTTTTTTGGACCAATGCAAATTAAGTTTGAAAGGATCTAAAATAAATAAATAAATAAATAAATAAATAAATAAATAAATAAATACATACATAAATCAGGCCCTGATGGCATAATTTAGGCCTTTTTTTAAAAACCCCAAAATGCTTTGCGCTGGTTAAGGGGTACTTGACTCAAAATATATTTCACAGGGGGTACATCAATGAAAAAAGGTTGAGAACCACTGCCTTAGGTTATTTGTTTTTTAATAAGGAGTAAGTGCAAAGACAAACCCGAAGGTAAATGTTTGCTTTCCAAACTGTAAAATTCCCAATATGTACCTTGTTTGAGGGGTATCTTTAAGGGGCACCTGGCAATGACAAACCATTTGACCTTTAAAGGAGAACATGTAGCAACTTTAAAAATGACAGTGTAGATCCCGTAACCCAAAAAAAGTAGGCATTCAAAATGATTCAGATTTCAAAATGATTCATGATTTTATACTTATACCATTTTATACTTATAAGGTGAAAATTGGTTAACATATTGAAGAAAATACCAACAACAGGGGTGGCCAAGTCTGGTCCTCGAGAGCCACAATGCGGCCTGTTTTCAATGTTTCCCTTCATCCAACACACTTGATTCAAATGATCAGGGTTGTTATTAGGATTTTGCAGAGCATGCTGATTAGCTAGTCATTTGAATCAAGTATGTTGGTTGAAGAGAAACATTGAAAACCTGGCTGGATTATGGCTCTCGAGGACCGGACTGCACTACAAGAATTGGCCTAAATCTCATTTTGTTGTTAATATTGTTTTTAGGTGACATTTTTTATGTTTTCTTGACAGTCTTACCCTGACAACCGGAATATATACCGATGGAATTCTGACCATTACGCCTCATTCTGACACGCCATCAGGAACTGATGTCACTGTGACTTTAGAAGCCAAATCATCTAATGGTGTTGATTCCAATTACGCTGTTGTGAGATTGTCTGTCGTTACTAAGGTAATGAAACAATTTTTTTCATCCAAAATATGTTATTACTTGTTGAGTAATTACATACATTTAAACTATTATCTATGCATTGCATTAAGTATCAAATACACAATGGTACGTTTTCCATTTCTCCTGTCCTCAGATTACAGACTTTGTTCAGCCTGTGTGTGAGGTGGTCAGCGTCTTGGCGGCGGACTGTCCCCGTGATATGTCTCAATGTGCTCTTTTCGAGTGGGAGCTGTCTGCCAACCTTACAGATGGGAATGGAACGGGGGTCGAGAGCATTTCCCTCCGCCAGGGGGATGGGACTCTATCATACACATCCCTGAGTGCCCCTAGCATACAAGCAAACTACAACGCCTCCTGCTGCTCTCAAATTGTTGAGTTTGTAGCCATTGATGAAGTTGGCAATGTTGGCAAGTGTTATCATTCTATTGAACGATCTGCTGGCCACACTGCTTTAAGTGCGTCAATGTCTTTATGGTTATCCCTTTTGATAACTGCTTGGACTGTAAGAACCTGAAGCACATGCATCTGGTTTCTCCAACTGTATTTGAATACTCGGACAAAAAGGCTGGACTGCTTAATACGCTTTTAAATTGATGAATACTGCAATAATATTTTAGATTGATAATGTGCATACCTAGTTTGACAGCAGGTATATGTTTTAAATAACCTTGTGTATGCTGGTCATAACAAAAAAGCATATATTGCCAGGGGTGCTCATAATTTTTTTCGCAAGTTACTCACATGAGTACCCGGACGTAGTGTTTGGTACGCACCCCTTCCTTCATTAAAAAGTCTGTCTCAATGTCATTGTTTGTGTCGCTCCCACATTAAGCGCACTATCTGTGTGCGCAGCGTTGTTGCATTATTCAAACCGCTGTCCTAAAAAAGTTTCATAATTCCATCAGTTATGGTTTGCACGGTTCACTTGGGACCCGGTTTAATTAGTGCAAGGAAGTCAGAGGTAAATTCTACATCACTGTAAAGTGACAGCATAATAATCTCATTCACACCCTCACAAGAATGAATTGCAGCCCCTTTAGCCAGTCCAAGCCGCTGCAGTAAACAAACAAATATCCTCAGGATAGGAAGACATGGGACGTGCATGCTTATCTTTATGACAGGCTGGGGAGAAAACTATATCCGTGGATTCAACATACTGCGCATGTTAACGATTGAGACTGGTTCCACATCTGCGTATCTGCTGAGCTGCGCAACGTCATGGCTGAAACGTTGCGCGGCGGTCCACCAACTTTACGCAGGACTTGTAAAATCTGCTCTGCCGCCGTGCACCATGGTCAATTCCACGGTTCAGAAAGCACCAGGCGGGAAAAAGAAACGTGATCTACATCCGAATTTACTAAGAAAAAGAGCACTGCACATGGGCAAGATTGTCTTTTACTTTGCGGATTGAATGGATGAACCAAAAGCGATTGGTTTTCCTTTTCTGTGCCATTGTCATCAAGACAAAATGAACTATGTTCATCCTGTTGTCATTATAATGTGTACAACTGTTTGAGTTTTGCTGAAGGTCCATTACAGTCCATCAGTGCCATTCACATTTTATAGTTTCACTAATATCAGTAGTCAATCAGCTCCCCTCATATTAGTAGTGAACCAGTGAGATACGGAAAATTGAAAAAGGAAAGGAAAAAAAATCTGAAAATTTTGCACCATCAAAGTTCAGGAATAAAAGCACCCCTCAATACATTAAATTGTGCCAGAATTGTGTCAACAAACATCACCGTATGAGCTTTTTCAGGAGGGGCCAATTCTTTCCTTTTCACGTATCTATTCATTATCCAGCACACCAATCATGCTGGAGTGTATGTACTTTGAGTTGCTGTTTGTCCGACCATATTTATGCTCCTTTTTTAAAAATTGCAGTGTCGTGCGCATTCGGAAATTAATTCTGATGCTCGTGCATTACTGTGGTAGTGTTCCCCCTTGGTCAAACATGTAACATGAAAAAAAAAAAAAAACTTTATGGAGCTTTTAACCATGTTCTAATGTGGATTTGTCACCCTAAACACTCCGAAAGAGGTCTTTTTTTTTCACTGATGGATTTTCAAGCATTCCTTGCTTATTCTGCGCTCTCGCACCAGCCCCGCCCGTGCAGATGAAAATGGCCTGAAGTGCGCTGATGATGTCAGAAGCAAGACAAGGGCCATTTGTACCTCCTCTACACCTACCCGCACCGCCTCTTTGAGAGAATATACACACCAACTTTATTCACATCTTTCAGTTTCGTTTTGGATCTGAACTTGAGGTGGAAAGATTTCGCACCAAATCGGCCAAGTAAACAATATTTCTTTTATTAGTGACATTGTTTTATTGGAGAAAATGGTGAAGTGACCAAAATGTGCGTTTGAAAACACACAGCTAGGCAATCAATGTTAGTGGTAAATAACTCACTCAGAATTATTATTATGACTACTAGGTTCCCATGAAGACTCAATTGATAAGAGCAAACAAGGCGTTTTATTTCCTAGTTAGAAATATTTGTAGCATAAACTCATATTCAATCAGAAATTGAAGCTACAAAGTGCCAAATATCATTTAGATGCACATATTACCCCATGGAAAGAATAACATATCATGTTATAGGGTCTTTAAATACCGAATGCGACTAAACCAATCAGCGGCTATTCTTGATCAGTTGACCAGTTTCCAGTTGTTCCGTTGGATGTACCGTGTCCGCAGTCAAAACACCGTACAGATACACACTAATTTTATAAACGACACAGTTTAGCAACGCGTCAAATTGCAATACAAAGTGGAATTGTACACAGTTACCATGTAAACAAATATGCTGTATGTCATATTGAAAGTCACACCTATCGTCACGCTTGAATGACTTAACAATGTTATACATTTGAATAGTAACTTAAATCCAACATTTTGCTTTTTTTTTTAAATGGAAATTGTATTTATTTCAAAATGTCCATTTCATTGTGTCAAGTTTGGGTTTTCATATAATTTAAGAGACATCGTTCTTGCCAGTAAGTTATTATTTGTTTTTTGTCACATCACGCAACTACACAAAAGGTCTCTGGGTCATCACTGCATACAAACAGTGTCTGGCCAACCCTGCCTGTTAGGCGCCATCTTGCAGCCCAGCCCGTATGACGCACCCCACGCAACAGTACACTCCTGCTTACCAAGTCCTAAATAATCAGAATTTCGTCAAGAAAATTAATGTAGATATTGACTGAAAGACACTCTTGCCGCTGGTTTTCTTATTTTGTCGATCACAACAATATTTTTGAAACAATAAGGCAAATCCCAGGGCGCTTTATTCTGTCTAAATTTTCACTGTCTTCATTTTAAATTGCACTATAACTTCGTCACTTCACCTTTTAACCAGAAATCTAATCGCCAATGAATTACTGCCAAACTGGTTGCCTGTTTTCATAAGTTTGCTTGTTGTCCTCGTTTGGTTTGCATTAGTTGCACACCTGTACAGGTGCACAGTAAAGGATTTTTTTTCCCTGAAGTTTGTTTTTTTGTCAAGACACGGAGGAATCGCCATGGCGGGTTTAGTCTGTTTGATCAGCAGCAGGCATAAAATTAAGCATCATACGAGAGAACTACGTGCAGGTCCGTCCAATAAACTCCTACTGTATGCCTCATCTATTGATTTTTAATCATCGTTTCCTATTGACAACAATGAATACGAGATAATCGGCTTGCGTGGCAGGGACAATAGTTGCCATTTAATGTCCAACCATCCTAGAGACGCACTTTTATGCTCATAATTTCTGTCTCTTGGGGTCACGGAGAAATTGAATCTGTAGTTTCACCCCTTTGCCACTTCGAGCGTGACACATATCACCCATGCATGTGATCATTTATTCAGTATTTCTTTCTTTTTTTTAACTATGATCATATGATGAAAGACTCGCGGAAAGCATTTGAATTCCGCACCAGCGACCGTGAGCGGTGGGCAGACTGCTGGATTGCAAGGAAGTTCGGTGAAAATAATGTGACCGCTTTAAGCCAATTAACGCTGCAAGAAGTGCAAGAATTTACGATTTTGTATACGGGTCTCCCTCAGGCTTAATGCTTGTCGTCATCTGCTGGTCAATATGAGATACGCTGTCTCAGACCGAAAAAAACAGCAAAAACAAAGTTTGACACAGAGGTGTTGTTTTGTGGGAAGGAGTTAAAAGATGCCAGATGTTTTTCTTTAGAACCTTTCAAAACTTTATTTGTATTGCCCCCCCCCCCCCCCCGCCCCCACCCCCCCAAAAAAAATCAATACAAAGTCTCCTCTTTTGGGTCATAGAAGAGATCCGTTATCAAAAAATGAATTAAAAAAAACGTAATTATTAATAAATATTTGTCCACAAAATATAATCAAAAAAGTGCGAGACCTTTCTTCAAAAACAAATAATTATAAATAAGAAATTATCCACAGAAAAATATTAAAAGTGTTCTTTCAAACAAATATTTCAAACTATTTATGAAGCATAAATTCATTTTGCAAATTTGGTACACATTCAACAAGCATCATAAAACAAGGTACTTAATTCAGGCTAGATGACATGATGTTGTGGGCATTCTTTTAGCTTTCAGAGACTGTAATAAATCCCTTATAATTCTTAGCCTGCATAAGGCCTATGTTTTCACAATAGTATATGCCCGACACGCTGACATCTATTATTGTCTTCTTCTTTTTTTATTTTATTTTTTTTATTTTCCCTGGAAGGAGCAGTCAAGCAACTTGTTAAGAATATAAGCCAAATAATTATCAAGCGGAAAAGGGCAGCGCATGGGTTTCACTTGGTGCAACGCGTTTTGGGTTTTGCACTGGCTCAACCGGCCACCGTAGCACGTCAGTGTCTAGCAACAAGGAGCTTGTCAAACAGATTTTCCTTATGTTTGTTTACATTAGTTAGCACATCTCAGCTGTGCATACGTATTGAAATGTTAAAAGCGCGCGCTATAATGATAACATGAATCGCACGAACACGGCTGTTTGTCGGTCAATGGATATTAGTTAGCATCAGCTTGCTAAAATAATGCTGCAAAGGGACGCTGACATACGAATCTAATAGTGTCGCTTACACACAACAATAGAAACTACCGTAATACTATATTAGTTAGTGATCAATACATACTGGGAAGATTTCGCCGAGTTCCCGTCATGTCTGACCTGGACACCCTCGTCGTCACCTTCCAGGCGCAGCTGCTCGACGTGATGGAGACTTTGGTGAAGAACGCCATGCATAAGGTCACACAGCTGGTAGAGGACTGCTTTTTAGATGAAGTCAAGCGCAGGAGCCAGGAGTTGGAAACCCTCAGGATAAAGTTGGAATGCGCTGAACTGAAATTAAATGATCACGGTATTAACGAAGGGGAAAAAGGTGGCACGTTTGTTGAGCTTGCAAGCGATGACGATGGCACCGCTTCAAAAGAAGGGCTTGGAGAGCAACATGGTGGTGAGGGCATACACATAACAAATACCTGAAAATAAGGATAGCAACAAACACGTTATTTTATGTTTTTGTTTTTAGATCCGTTGATATCCCGTAGGAACAAAGAAAGTGACCCAAGAAGGACGGGAAGTCAAATCTGTGAAACAGAAACGGAGGCAGATGACCCCCCAGCTTTTCTCACCCCAGAGGAGGACACACTTGTGGGTACCTCACAGCTAGGGTGACCAGATTTTCAAAACTAAAAACTGGGACACAACAAATTGTGACTGAAAAATGAAATATGCAATTAATTCTCACCAAGAACCATTTTTTTCAACAAATTTAATTGCTAGTCAAGCGCACTACTTTAGCGCAGTGCTTCTCAATTATATTTTGCAATGCATGGGTGTTCAAAGTATCAGTCACAAAAATAGAACTGGCCCAACACATGACATGGCTTGACATGGAAAAAAAATAAAGAAAAACAAACAACCCTCCAACTCAAACAACATGACTAAGATCGATGCAGAAACAACCATGGTTATTATCGTATTTTTCAGGCTATGAGGCGCGACGTTTTCCTCGTGATTTGAGCTCTGTGGCTTATAGTCCAGTGCGGCTTATTATTTTTTTTTGCTAGCCACCAGGAGACAGTCCACCGACCAAACAAATGTGTGTATCAGTTCAAGGTGTCAATGTATGCAACAACCATGAAATAGAACTGAAAAGATGTGAATCCATGGCTGAACTCGAAAAGAGTATTAAAATTAAATCATTAAAACATTAAAAAATGTGTCTAAGTTGAAAAAGATTGTGTCTAAAAGTTTGTGATAAATTTGATATAAGGTATATATGATTGTATTGAAATATTTATGAACATATGTATGAATTATCTGCAATGTGTTTATATGTTCACTAAAATAATCTCGCAATTAAACAATGGAAGACAGAAGAAGATGCTTTCGAAGAATTGATTTTGAGTTTGAATTGCTATTTAACTCTGCAGTGTTTTGTTGGTGTTATGTTGAAAATAATCCATCCATTTTTGCATAAATACGTTGGTGCTAAATATGCAGGCATGTTGAGTATGTTAAAGCGAGAATGTTGCTTTTGGCAGGCAATGACATTTTTTAAGTTATTTTGTGTTCCTTTCCCCTTTTTCAGAAAACTGAACATGCTGATGTGATGCCAGCTGTCAATGTGAAAGAAGAAGTCAGTAAGTCTGAACTTTTCTCTGCATGTGGGAGAATAGGGTGTTACCCTGATGAAGAGTATTGTTATTATACATGTAACATATACGAATATTCCGTGGTCCCTAAGGATTTAACATGTCATTTGATGACTCAGTAAATGGTGGGAGTCAAAACTTCCAAGTCCAGCATTACTAATGCGGCTTTTCACACAGTGGAAATTTGTGTATTATTTTACAATAGTGTATTTCATTTTATAAATAACTGCCTGGCCAATGCAATGATACCATAAACCATCGATATCTTAATCCCAGCTACCAATGAAAAGCGCTGTGGTATTGGCAATCTTGTAGCACACTAAACATGAAATACAATAACAATCAAAGACATGCAACATAGCAGACTAATCGGCAAACATAATGTTATTGAGCAATGAAGACTCCTGTGAGAAATGTTGCTCTAAGTGTGTTGCTAGTGCAACAACATTTTTTATAGTGACATGCAATATAAGAAATGGTCTTTTCATTTTTTAAAATTGGATTACATTTACTGGTGTCTGTACGCTATGACAACACTGTAAAAAACAATTGTGCTGGAGGGTAACGGTGTATTTTTGACTTTGCATTTATTTGTCACGTGGATTCATATGAATAAATGTTGTTTGCCGAGCTCCAGCTTACCTGTTGATAGCGTGACCGGGATGCGCTAGCTAGCTAGTTGGATAAAAACACATTCGCAATGACATGCATTGTTTACTGAGCCCTTTTTGTCACACACTTTGATTGCAATTCTAATCTTTTGGTGTCTCGGAAATGAAAATCAAGACCTTACGAAAGGTATTTTTGAGAAATCTCAAAGTTCATATTTTTGTCCACGAGATGTATATTTGCCATTTTCACTGACTTCCCTCCACCGACATGCGCAACCTTTTGCTAAATCCGGTCACATGGGTGTTACTTTAGTTGTATGTGTGAATAGAAAGAAATACAATCAAACAAAAACATTGAACTGGAAAAGGTCACACTTGCAGTGTAATTATAGCCTAATGCAAACTGCTAACTTTTTTTTTCTTTTATGAAAAGAATTGTCTACTTTTGGTAATGGTAACGTCTTTGTTATCATCCTTAGATGAAGATGGATCTGATTCTCGCAGTGAAAGTGCGAGAAAAGATGCAAGTGACTGCCAAATAAACAGCAAAGGTGATGTGTTTTTGAAAAACGTCACAAAGAAAAAGCAGCAGATATCAAATGAATGCAACTTTCCTGAAGTCCTGGGGAGCTCCGACACAACTACAGATCTGTCTGTGGAAATGCACACTGACTGGACAGGCCTCACGCCTCATCATCACAGAGTTGGACCAGACTGGGAGTGTGATCCAGCCAAAAGCAATTGTTCGAAGAATCAGCTAGTAGACTCAGTTATAGAAAATGAGAGAAGGCATGTTACCCGAAGCAGAGATCAGCTTTCTGCCTCCTCCATGCAGAATTCCAACTCACCAAGCGGTCCGTTTAAGCAGGAGGTTTTTGTGGCTTCTGATGCTGATATTGACATTCAGCGTACGAGTAAAAAGGCATCGACCAAGTCGGGAAAAGCAGCCTTCTCGTGTATCGCAAGGCAAAATCCCAAATCCCATAAAACTGTAAAGCTGGAAGGAATGAAGCTGCATTCGAAAGACGCCGCACACGATAGAGCCCAGGCTCCCGTGGAACATGTCAGCCGAGCCTTCCAAAAGCCTCCTCCCACGCCGTCAAACAGCACTGCGCCGTTGTCTCGGACTCATTCTCACACCTTAAACTCAAGCACGTTTAAAGCCGCGCCCTCGACTGGACTCTCGGTCCAGCGTGATCACCTGTCACATAAATTAACCGACACACAATGGCTTAACAATAGATCACATGGTCCGTCAAATTCCCATCATGGATTATTTTTGTCCCATCCAGACTGCCACCCGGTTTTCAGGCACTCCCTGCGCTGCGGCCAGTGTGGCAAATGTTTCCCCCACCCTAGCAACCTTAAGGCCCACTTACAGACCCACACAGGTGAGAGGCCTTTCTCTTGCTCCTTGTGTGGTCGCAGCTTCACCAAACTGAGCAATCTCAAAGCGCATCGGAGAGTCCACACCGGAGAGCGACCATACTGCTGCTTGGCCTGCGGTAAACGCTTCACTCAGAAATGTAACCTGAAACGTCATCAGAGGATACATGTTGATGCTTGATCAAAGCAATAACTTTTGTTTGCAAACTACTCTTCATTTCTATTCAAAAGGTGTTTTTACAGTATTGTAATTTAAAAAATATGATTTTTTTGTGTATTCTGCTATTTCCATACTGTACTCTGCAATGTCAAACAACTTCTTTTGACCTTTTGTCTTAAAAAAACACCCACTATCATGATGTGTTGAAATGTGGACTCTTCTTTATCAGTTGTGCGCATAGCATTTGGCTTTCTGTGGGGACTGTCTAACAGACTTAAAGGGGCTCTATCATGATATTTTACATTTTTCACTGTTAAATATATGCACGTATGAAGATCAGCCAAGTCCTCAATCGAAAGACGGTGGAGTGCTCTCTGTGTGTGGGGGATAAAGTTCAAGTATCTTGAGGCCTTATTCATGAGTAAGGGCAAGACAAAATGGGAGCTGGACAGGCAGATCGGTGCAGCTTCTGCTGTGATGCAGACACTGTACCGATCTGCGGTGGTGAAGAAGGCGCTAAGACCAAAGGTGAAGCTTTTTATTTATCGGCCGAGATGATTTTCCTACCGCATGATGCACAAACTCTCCTTTGGAGATAAGGTGAGAAGCTTGGTCACGAGCTTGCTGAGTCAAGCTGCTGCTCCTCCAGGTTGAGAGGAGCCAGCTGAAGTGGCTGGGGCATCTAATTAGACTGCCTTCTGGATGCCTACCTGGTGAGGTGTTCCAAACATATCCTACCTGGAAGAAGCCCCGGGACAACCCAGGACACGTTGGAGAGACTGTCTCTTGGCTGGCTGAGAGAAGTACGGGCCTCATTTCGAAAGCTGCCGCGACCTGACCCCGAATGAGCAGTAGGTAAAATGGATCATGGATGAATACAGTATGAGGTTTTTTGGTGGCTACTTTTCTAACCAGGAAGTGAATGAAGTATCATGTTTGAGAAAAGCGCGCCTCTTACCGTCTAGCCTGCCATGCTCCTTCATGATGGCAACGCTGAAGAAAGGACCACCCACAAAACAATAATTAGTAACAAAGATGGAAGAACATTTTCTTCCATACTTCACTGAGAAATGAAGCAGAACAAAACTGCCCCATTGAAAAGAAATCTTTACACAGAATGAATGAGCCATTCATCCAAAGCACACAGTTAATTTTCATACAATCAAACTAATGTCAGTGTATTAATGCTAATACTACACTGTACTTAAATGTATTGCCTCTCCCTTTGGTGGAAATGTGGAAATTGCGACAGTTTTCATTTTCATGCTGTCCTCTGCTGGTGAATTGGCTGCATGCTCCCAAAAACACAATTCTTGTGGCCTAAACACATGTTTTCATTTTCTACTGTAAATCTTTGGAACTAATAAATGTTGTTTACTTTGTGCAATTTTTTTTTGCGAACTTTAAAAGCTACTGAGGTAATAAGCTTCGCTCTGAACAGACAATCAGAATGGAAAGCTTGTAACATCATCAAATGCAATAGCTGGGGTAGGATACATTTGGAATTTGGTTGGCCAACAGTACTGTTCTTGAAGTGGAAAAAATAGGCTGAAATGGCATTACATGATACGTGGCTAAAGTGTGATTAGACAAAGAACAATACAAGAAATGCAATGAATTAAAAGAATAGACAGTTGATAACAAATTCACCTTCTTTTTATGTTGTGGGTTGAATTGACCCATTTGAAAATTAAAGTTAATGTTGAATGTAATTTTTCAGTGCAAAATCTCTGCATTGCTCATATATACTAAAAAAAAAAACAAAAAAACAGTGCATTAAAGTTGCATTTGAATGAATTTTTTCTCGCAAAAGTTTTTTTTGTTGTTGTTTTTTTTTTTTAATTTGGATTGTTTTGGGGAAAAAAAAAATGTTTCTGGAACTTTTTGGATGACCCTTTGCAATTCCCCAAATATTGGCCGCACCTGTTTCTGGGATGATCTTTCGGATGAAATTCTGGTATTGTTTGGCAAGAACAAGGAAAACATACGGACAACGCATACCATCAATAGGAATTGGAATAAATTGAAATTCACACTCACTTTGTTATTGACTATAGGAGCTCTAAGAACTGAACGACAACAGGAAACGGTAATCCAGCACGTCCTTCCATATTAAAAGGACACATTTCACAATAAGATATAAGCATACACTAAAAACCTAAGTGCTTGAAGAATTCTTAACACAATAAATCTCATTTTTGGATGAGATTGTGGTTTATGAGCCATGCCAGTCTGTTGGGTGGAAGCAGTGTTACATGTTTATGAGCGTGATATCACTTCTTTATGTGAGAGGTTTATATGCTACTTTGAACAGAACTCTTTCTCATATTTCTATATAAAACGTCTTGACCGCCCAAAAGCAAAGACCACAACTCAAACAACTGTAACTCCTTGACAACATGCACCGTACATACATAATAATAACCCATATACGACATGGAACAAGCGCGGCATAATTTTCAGTCCACAGCAAGGGGCAAAATTGCTCCGATTACAGGTACAAATTCCACGAACACATTTTTATTCAGAATGCTGCGTTTGTGCTAGTGGGGCCACAAATAACATATTGTAAAGAACATTTTGACGTGATTTCCCTTTTGAAAGGCAGAGATGTTAACAATGCTTGTTCCACTGATGTGAAGTTGCAGCCACAAATGACAAGCGTTGCAAATGATATTTTAGTCTTATCAAATGATCAAAAGACAGAAGTACCTAAGAGAACTTATTACATTGTGTCTGTCTGTATATACATACATTTCTGTGCCTATTTGACTGTGAAACTGACAAAAAGAAAATAGATATGAAGATAAATGTTGTTTCAAGCAGTTCCTCTGTTGTAGATGATATCACCACCAAAGAGAGATTTATGTCACTTCCAAGGAGAAATCCATTAGCCACACAAAATAAGTAGGAAATACATACCAACACAGAATACCCTTTGTTTTCCCCACATTTTTTAAAAGAGACTCAAACATTCCTGGGAGTACACCTTGTAGAGCAAAAGTAGCGGGGCCAATCTCCATTCATTATTATGTTACTGACTGTGAACTGAACTTGCATGCAAAGAAGTCAGGCATGTGAACCTCTACCTCATCATCAACTACAAAGTCAGTCTTTCATGCTGTACAAACATTGTGATGATTGCAAATAGGCGTAATTACTCAAGTGCAGCCATTGTCATTAGTGCTGATTTTCTTTTCAGCGCAAACCTCCATGTTACTCTGAAGACTTTTTCATTGGGATCTCTTGAAATCCCTGGATTTTGTATTCTCCACATTTTACATTTATGAGGCAGTCAGAAAATAGGTCTACTACTTCATTAAATTAAGACCTCAAAAAAACTCTCAAGTGCCATACAATTCTGATGTTAAATTCAGTGTTGAACAGGCAATAAATAGTCAATGAATTCAACTTTGATGCGTTCTTCAAACTTTGATTCCCATTTCTTGTAAGAGCCCCAAAAACACTCAGGTCATTAAGATTCACCACCTTCATCACTGTTTGGAACAATACCTGTTGCCATAACATAAGAGAGTGTTTTATATGCAATAATGTAGTTTCTCTTTCTTTTATCCTAACCCCAAATTTGAACAAAAAAAACAAAATAAAAAAATGGTTTCATCTTTGTGTGTGTCTACTGTGTGTGGGTACTGTTGTGATATTATTTGTGATAAAGTTGGTAAATGCTTATGCATTTGTAATTGTCTCCTTTTGTCATCTGTATGCAGTTTTATCATTTTTATCACATATTTATTGCATTAACATGGTTTGATCCTTAATGGACAGCGCAGATGTCAATCTCCAATCCTAGAGGGACGGCATCCTGCATGTTATCGAACCCTGTCTCTCAAACACACCTGGTTCAAATGATTATGATTATTTGCAAGATCCTGCAGATTTTTCTAATAAGCTAACGCGGAAAAACATGCAAAATGCTGACCTGTAGTGGATGGACTGGAGTTCGTGTTTCTTTGAGTTTGGTTCGTGTTTTGCAGTTAATGTGGCTCAGAAAACCTCCATGATAAGTGAATTCCATGAAGTAGGATTTGCCCCCTGACAGACATTGTACGTACATAGTTAATGTATAGGAAATATGTTTAGTAAAACCCTCCCTACCTAACTTCCCCATGCTCAGTGATCTCCTATCCGTACTACAGAATCTGAACAGACATGTGTCCCTTTTTGGGTCAAACTTGACTTTCTTTACAGCAAACAACATTCAGCGTGCCAGAGCATGGCAGGAACTCTGCTAACTCTCCCCAAGTATCCGCAGTCCCGGGTCCCACACGCGCCGCTAAACTGAAAAACAACGCCCATTCACTGCAATGGAAGGTTCTATTAAAGGGCCAGGCTCAGCCTGTGTCGTTCATTCCTGTTCACATTCCCTGACTGTATTCGGGAGACGCAGGGAGATTCTCCAGAGCTGAATTTGCTCTTGGAATGTCTTCTCCCTTCGGGGGTGAAAAATGACAGACGCCTACCTACCCTGTGGCATTTACTGATATCTTTGCAGGTGAACTTGTAGGCAGTGGTATGACTCACTCGCCAAATAGATGGTCAGCAGAGTGGACAACCTAAAGAGAGGAAACACTTCACTTTCCTTAAAGAGACAAAGTATTAGCAACAATGAAGCATAAGATATCCTGACTTAAGAAGATAAGAGAAGACTCTCACGCATGTATAAACCCTAACCAACCAAACCCTAACCATTTCACATAATGAAACCCCTGTATGTCAGAAACATGCACAAGAAGAGTTCAAGAAAATGTGGAGAGGGAGATCCTGTGACAGCAAAGCCATTGAGAGTATGATGAGAGCCACTTTCTTCACTCAGAGAAAATACATCATTAGTGGTACTGAGACTTTGGACTTGATGAAAGAATGGCCATATCTGTTTGAGACTTGGTATGAAAGCGCATTTTAAAGAGCTTACAGGACATGGAAGACAAAAGCATAGCTAATAAATGCGCCAGCCTTGCTTCATTTCTGAAATCAAGTGACAAGGCAGGGAAGTTGGAGACCATCTTTAGAAAAATGGAGACCACAAGCAAAACCTTCGTAGATGTAAATATGGCATTTTTGTTCCCTCGTTCCTCATGTCCTCCAATAAAGATTTTGTAACATGATGGCTTACTTCAAATTTTCTCTTGTCCCTGTTCATAACACTCGACTTTGGCTGCAGATCATTTTATGCTGTCTGTTGAGACCATTGTGAATGGCCACATAAGAAGATTTGTTGATGCTCATTTGCTAATGTTTGGTTCTTACTACTGTTTGAACATGAACACACACAAAAAGACGAACACACCTCGTCCTGTGTTCTGTTATTCTGAACATGTTTTTAATTTAAATACATTTCACAGATTTTCTTTTCTTTTCACACATGGCTGCCATTATTGTATCCATCATCGATTGTTTTTCTGAAGGCTCTTTATGCACCCTCCATTCAATCAGAAGAGCTTCAATTTTCGAAATCCGTTATGATGACCCCATTCACTTTTAATAAACAGAACTTTGAAAAAAAAATACATCTGAGTTACTTTCAGTAGGGGTCAGTGTTGCTCCATAAACCTCAGAGTCAGAGAGCCCTCAGTCCAACCTCACTGGGCAATGAACTGCTGTTTGAATAGCTGCAAATCAAACACATAAATGATCATTGGTATAGCATGCAGACGCAAAATTATTTTATTTTATTTTATTTTATTTTATTTTATTTTATTTTATTTTACAGTCTCTTGTTCTGAGCTGGTTTTTTAAATCCATGTAACGGTTTCAAGTCCTTTGTCTGTTGTTATTCGTTTTTTCATACATACATTACATTAACCATACATTAACCAAATTAATGTTCACATATTTAATAATTCATCTAGTGCAACACGGAATAAGGGTGCACATACCGTACTTTAATGCAATGTTTTCTGTCATAATAGGTGCATGTTGAGAATACATATATGCAAAAGAGACAAGTAGCAATATAGCGTATCATATGAATGCGTTTGTGAGTGTATGTGTGTGTCTGTGTTATCAGTGCAGTACCAGCCAGGATGACTTAGACAGCTTTGGCAGCGTAATGTTCAATTTTTATTTATTAAAGATAGCTCCACTTTCTTTCTTCTCTCTCTCTTACAAAATCACAATCATCTCCAACCTCACCCCCTCTCCCCCTTTGGAGTATTAAATGGCGTGCCACGGAGGAAGCCACGAAGGGGGGTGTTTGGAGCTGGGGGGTGAGGGGGACGCTAAATTTCCTCTGCCAGGCTTAGTCTGCTGCCACTATCTGGACAAACTATTGACAGCCTCCAAGCCAGCAGACAGGAGAGCGTTTTGCAATGTACCGAGCGAGCGTGATGCAGAGAAGCAGACTAAGGTTAGGGATAGAAAAATAGGGAACGGATTAACTGAGCTCACATTCATTCCATTACCCGGAAATACTCTATAAACTGAAAATACGCACGATGATGTCTGGCGAGACATTCCAAATGCTTCTTGTTGAACATAAAAAAAGGAACGTGTACAGAAAATTGATAGAGGAAGCATTTTATTAATTGTGTTTTACTCGAAGCTTTGAAAAACCCCCAGCACCGGAATTAAAAAGTATCCAGGGGTGTCCTCTGTGTCTTTTGAGGAGCTTATAGCAGCATAATAATTAATAACCCCTGAGTAAACACTGCGCGGAATTGCAAAATAAATAATTGAGGAGAAATGTATAAATAATTTCCCTTCTTAATCTACTCCAGTGCACTTCCAGGTCTCCAAAGTGATGCTGATCCCACTGGAAAATCGGCTTACTTGCCTCTTGGGGGCACTCTTGGCATTCCATAGAAAAGCAAGCAACTTCACAGCTTGCTGTCGGAAAGGGAACATTTTTTTGGGGGGGGGCATTAAAAATAGTACATCTGCAAAACTGGCCTTAACTCTATTAAAAACCATTTTAGAAGAAGAATACATTTCTCATCAACTTAATCTAAAAATCTAGGCACTTTCAAGAAATGAGAGATTTTGTGCTGCTTGAGCAATTGCTCTGCGTCCCGCTCTCAGGCTATTACAACATGCCAGAGAGGCATGCCCATTTGACTTTGCATGAGATTTGCTTTTAGACTATCCCGCACTTCATAATTAAGAATTGCACATTTTCCGATTCTCCTGCCTCTCATCTTCCTTGTGTCTCATAGATTGTTTTCCTATATTACTCTCCCTTTCTCTAGCCTTCCTTTTCTGCCTCTCCAATTCCTTCGTGCCTCTGCCTCATATACAAATGGCAACAGTTTGCTAATGAGTGTGAGTCGAGGCTCATTATTCAGTATATCATTAGCAATTCATTGCTTTCTGTTAATCCTAATAACTATCTAGCACAGTTTAATCGTTTGCCACTTTCTGGTCAGATCACAAGTTTACTGTCACATAAAATGTCTCGGAAGCGATTTAAGGGGAGAGCATTTGGTTAAATAGTCACTTTTGACCAACTATATATCACATTAGTTTCCCATTACCGACTATTAGTGGTCTTTGGAAACAAAGACCATCCAAGCTTGAATGGTGCGCTGGGCAAGACCATTCTTCCAAAGTGGCAATCATTTACTTGTCATTATGTCAGTAAAAAAATCTTTTCACATGCATTATTTTTTTACGGGCCGCTGCACACATTGCACAAACCAGAAACCGCCGCTGTTTTGGAGTGCCTGTGTTGTAATACTCTCATTGCACCATCACTTTGTCACTCTGTCACTCTATCACTGATTTATTTTCTTCAAGCTTTTTCAATGCATATCTGTTTGTGTGTGCCTCACCCTTCCCCATCCTCATCTGCCACACAGTGGTTCTATAAATTGTACGGGTCCAATACAACCAAGATGAGGAAGAGGCGGACGATCTAGCAGGCAGATCTTTCCCTATCATTCATCAGCTTAAACAAGGAGCCAGATTTGCACAAACATATTAGGGAATGAAGGGAGAAAAAGAGAAGAGAAAGAGAGAGAGATGGGGATATGTGAAATGAAAAAAGAGATGGGGTGTGCAGTCACCCAACACAGTCATCAAGTCCCTTCCATCCATCATCTGTCTCAGTTCAAAAACTGTGGCTGCTTGATCAGCATCAGTTCCCTGTGCATTACACAGGGATGTTTTGAAAAATGGGTGTGGACAATTACATGTGAATGTGTGCTTGATTAAACACCTTTTGTGTATTACTTTAGTTTGAGGTCACACGTGTCACAAAAAACGGTACTATTGTTTCCCTGCAAGCTTTGATGTTTTAAATGTTCATAATTGGGAGCAGGCAGTAATTTTCTTTATGTGTTCATTGCACAAATAAAGAACATCTTGCTTGTAAAAAAAAAAAAAATCTGTAGAATTCACTATTATCATAAAGTTTTTAAAAAAATGGTGTGAGGAAAGTATGTATTCATCGTTGAGCAAACAGTATTTCTACAATCATTAACACCCCATTGTTTGACTGATAGTCAACAGTGAATCAGCAAAATTATTGATTTCACCCTAAATATAACTTATTTATAGTGGTGGCCCATCAAGAGTCAGCAAGGCCTTCCCTGCTGGCGTAATGCTACGTCCACACCGAACGCGAAATATCGCGTCGCTATGCTCATTCGGTAAGCTTTCGGTGGCCGTGTTTTAACTGCCGGCATTTAGCTTGTTCACATATTCACGAGAGGGGTGGTGGGTGAGCTTGTTGAGCGCTTTACAGTGGATTTGGAAAGAAGAGCCCTGCTGAGAACTTTCACTTTTCTGGGATGTAGCAGAACCATTGTTTTCCCCTACAGCACCTTTATTCTACTTATTAAAATTTATTTATTTATTTTTTTGTGTTGTGTGTCCCTCGCTTTGCGAGAATTCCCATCTGACAGAAAAAAAAGTTTCAACGTCGCAATCAAGTGGCTGACACTGTGCCAAATACTGTGCTGTCAATGCTGCACTATCGCTATCTTGACACAGTAACGTTCAACATCTGTTAAAAAAGGAAGTAAATGCTGCACATACCAGTTATCCCAAGTTCCCCCTCTGCCATCCTACAAGCCAGGTGAGTGCTTGCTTAGCTCCGTTTTTGTATTAAAAGCTCAGGTGGCCGCGATGGATAGCTCCCGGTGACCACAAACCAGCTGCCATCATTCATTCCTACCCCCTGTGGGATGTTGAATGTTCCCAAAACTGATTGGAGGTCTAACTTGGGGCAACAGGGCGATATTAGAGATATCTCGTGTGACGATCGATTTTGCGTTGCTCCAGATGCATCCTTCGCTTTGCCCGACACTTTTTTTGCGCTCTGTCGCGCTAACTACATTGACTACAATACAAAATTTCCTTTTCGCCTCTTTCACGTTTGGTGTGAATGCAGCAGAGCACACCATTATCATAATTATAATAAAAGTCAATTTCATTTTAAATTTATTTTTATTAAGTATGTATATAGATTTATTCTCCATATTCTCTTCTTTTTGTGTCATATTATATTCATTTGGTTTCGCTCCTTCCAGTGTTGTAGTTTTAGATTAGAGATTTTATCCAATCAGAATTCAGCTAATTTGTGTTGCCAGGCTATGATATCTGCCCGAGGCCCTCAGAATCAACAGTGTGGGTGTCTGTGCACTGTAAGTGAAGGGTCACATATAGTTAATTGACAATTGCGATAGCCAATCAGATCATGAGTGGGTGACAATAAGGCCAGCTAGAAGGCCTCATGTTGAACGTGCTCTATAATTGGAAGGATTGGATAGGTGGCAGCACTATGCAGAGCAACCAAGCTACACGGTGTGCCTTGGTTTATCTACAATAACGGTGTAGAAAAGACCAAAGCCAGACCCGCAGACCTTGAGCATTAAAATCATATGCAAGTATATGTACTTGCTTTTTTATCCATGCTGCTTAATTAACAGAATAATAAAGGCAATGAACATTACCTTTTTTGACCATCAGTTTTATTCATTACTTCCAGAAATATTTGCCTCCTTACTACAAAGGGTTTGATTAGAATCCAGAACTAATCCATTTTCGCCACTCAAGAATGGCAAAATATAATTGAGAAACACTGCCCTTAGTTTCTCAAACTCCTTTTCTGAAGCAAGGATACACGAATGACGGTTAATGTATCGCCACCAAACTTGTATCTCCGTGTCCTCATTGCTTTCACTCCATTTTTTTAATGAGCAACACTAGTTCTATTGACCCACATGTGGAGTTCAACAAAATCAGATCACATGAAAAATGCCTCAGGTTGCTTTCTTCCTGATTTTGGAGATTAAAAAGATTCAGTTCCCCCCATCCAACCATAAGCATCATTACTATTTCTCCCTGCTCTTTTTATGTCTTTGCTCAAATGTCATCCTGTGCCCCCCCTCCCCCTCGCTATGGCTCTCTCTTGCTGCCTCCGTACCGCAGCTCGGCTTGTTGTTTTTCCTTTCCGAGCACAATGAAAATCTGGAACACACCTGTGCAGATCATTATCAGCCGGACAAAGCTGTTCCTGGAGCAAGGAGATGGTGAATCGTGTCAGCCACAAGATGATGTTTTCCCATGTTGTAATAGAACTTTGTATTTCACTTTAAAGTCAAAAGTTAGGGGTCACTTACAAAAACGAAACAATAAAGTTTTAGGGATTCTTTCCAAAAAGGTAGACATAACTCAAACTGTATTATTCTATATTTTATTTTGAAAATACTGTAGTTTTGAGCATTTATTTATACAGTTTCCAATGATTGCATTACCACCTTTGTGGATTTTTTGGGCATTCTAACTGTCAGCAAATTGAAGTAAACAAAGAGAAGAATATTGACTCCTTGCACCATCCTTAGGCTGATTTCTTTTCTTGAGCAATCATAACACAGATGAATTTCATTTTCCTTTATTTGTTGTTACTGTCACTTTTTGGCAACTTTGCTTATAAGCAAGTGGCTCACAACACAGCACGATACCTTTTTTATTGGAAGGCGGGGTTGACAGGTTTCAGAAATTATTAGTATTATTTTTGGCCATTTTGACACTTTTAATAAAATCCACAAATGTTGATACTGCAGCCACTCAACTCATCAAGGTGAGGCCTTATTTAGCACAAATGTTGACATGATAATTCAAGGCGTCTCTAATTAGATCAAACATTATGCCATCTGGGCCAGATGTGTGAACATGATTGACTGCTCTGCCGATAGTTATTTGGTAGATCTTTAAATAGATGAACTCTAACACTCCCTATGACTATAATTGCTCCAGACCCCATACTGGGCTTCAGATGCGGCAGGAGGCATAACCACTGTTTGCTTTGTGTGCTATATGGCTTTGTGGATGCTGTGCACTAATAGAACATTGTGACCCAAGGGGGTCTGCGAACAAAAACTTAGAACGGACAACATGATAGCACTCTGTGAGGTATATGCCGTTTTCAGAAAATGAACACGTTCTGAAGTTGTTTCGCTCATTCAAACCAAACAGCATTTTCCTCATTAGTAATAAAGGGCCCATGAAAACATTATTTACTCTAGTTCCTTTAAACAGGTGGGATTTGCAGTGATTAAAATATATTGTATTAGAGTTTGGGTATTCATAGCAGGGATAAATTAAGCCAAATCAATTCTGAGGGCTTAAATCTGGACTCCGGCCTTCCTGTGAGGAATTTGCACATTCTCTGCATGCTTGTGTGAAGACTCTGCGGGTACCCCGGCTTCCACACGCACACCGAAAACATGCATTTCAGGTTGATTGAAGACACAAAATAAGTAACTGGCAACTTGAAGTAGGACGGAGCCACAATTTTTCATCAGTCATATGAGGGCACCGTGTGCTATCTAACTGGATGTATAACAAACAATTATCCATTCTTCATTTACAAAGGCTTTGGCACTAGCAAAAAACAACAACAAAACAATATACTGTGATATTTTCCCCATTGCAAAAGGCTCTCTTGCTTAAAAATAACTATTTAAAGATTGCTGGAAGCGGATCTTCTCCTCCAATTTAAATTTAGCGCGCAAGGGGTGCACAGTGTTTTGACGTGACAGAATCAGAAGCCGAATCAATGAAGTCCATGTGGGAGATTTCGAAGCATGCCGAGTTGCTCCTATTTTAACAGACTTACACAGAAGTTTAATTTTTGTGCAAGTCTAATTTTTTTGTATTTGGGAATTTGGCAGGTTACATTGGCCATTTCTAGGAATGTCTGCGGCCAGCAATGCTGCTTGCCTGAAACATATTGGTAAAAAGGAGTGGACTGCTCTCAGCATAAAAAAGAGACACGTCATACCTTTTCTGCAACAATACATCAGCAAATATGATAATGCTGTACCTCCCCAAAAAATGTGTGCGACCAAATCCTGTGAGACGCGACCAACTGAAATGGTTGGTAGCACCAGTGTAAAAGTTAGTGTGGGGCCCAGATATAATTAATTTGCTCAGTATGTAAATATATAATTAAATACTTGTGTGTGTGCTAATTTGCAAGAAGCTCGTGCTTCGCACAGCTTGTTTGCGGTGACGTACGTGTGCCAGACTTGTGCGTGAGTGTGAAAATTGAGCCCAGTATGTTTATAAGCTACTCTAAGAAGACCTCCACGGGCAAATTATGTTGAAATTGCCAGTTCTATTATGGTTAACTGCTCTGATCTGGATATTTGGGCATCTTTCATGTCCATATCTGTGCTGCGGTCCAGGGGGTGACTTCAAATATCTAATAAAGGTGAGGATAATAAATGTGTGCCTGTGATGCTCAGAAGAAAAAAAAATTGTCAAGCGAAACAGCATCAAATTTGCATCCGGTATCACTTTTTGCACCAAAGCAAGCTTATGAGCTGGAGGAAATACTCATGGCATCATTGAAAGCCTTTCCTTCCACTGTCTCTGATTCAATATATGTATTTTCTTGGTTCCATTGAAATTTTATTCTACTTTCAGCCACTAAATTGCCAGTGGCGGGTAAAGGAAAACCTTCAGTCCATCAGCATGGAAAGTATGACACAGTGCCATCTGACCAATATCCAACCATACAAAACTAGTCAGTCACCATCTTGAAAATCAAGATGCACTAGATTTTGCATGTGGGTGCACGTAGACTGTCCACAAACATAGCGTCCATAGACCTATTGTGTTTCTGGCTTTTTGCCACACCCTCTCCCTTCTTCTCTGGTGAGTTTGCGATGTTCATCCAACTGTGAATACTAGTTTCACAACATAAAACTGCTCTGTTACAGAAAACATTTTTCGTAGGGCCATTCTGAGGTTAAGCTGCCAGTGGTCCTTCTTTACTTCATCTTGTCCTAAGCTACTGTATAAATACTTGTTTGTCAATGCATGCAATCCAAATGTCATCTGACTAGTTCAGAGCATACCAGCCTGTCACCTTACCTCAGCTGGGATGGCCTCCACCTAACTTGTAATGCTAGTGATGAGAAATTATATTAATTGGATGGAAATTGATGAATGAAAGCAATGTGGGTTTCGTATTCATGTGTGTGATAATTCTGTCATTGTGCAGCACAAGCATCAAAGTACAATTCATTAAAATCATTAAAATCGTATGTAGTATGATTACACCAATTGATATAGCCATTTGTTTGAAACCCTTTATTTCTAACAGCATCTGTGTGTTTCTTAGCAAATAATTGTCATTGAGCGAGCATGAAAGGGGTTATTTAAGGATGCTGTAACTTGAGCGTCTTGTTAGGAACTCTCATCAACATCGATTCATGTGCACTCAACGCCCGTTTCGGGAATTGAACCTCTTTGGACCTGAGAACAGCTTGTTTATCTTTGAAGTGGCGCTTAATGTTTTCTAGGGATGAAAAAGAAAAAAAGTAATAATTTAGTGGGAACAAGCGATGGTCACACAGTACCTAATCTCTAAACAGGCTGTGTTTGCTTCCAAAGTCTCTCCGCATTTTGTCAAGTGGCTGTGTGGTTCCTGAAACTAGCTGTGCAAGATTTTGACATTCCTGACACCTTATCCTTGCTTTTTTTTAGAGGGTTCCAAAGACGCCAGCCACCTGTCACATTTGCTTTTCATAGGTGGTATACAAGCATGATACAAGGCAGCACACCAAGAACAAAAAACACAAAAGAAGTACAAATGAACTTTGTGCCTGTTGTTTGGAAGTCCTATTATTGTGAAAAGGTATAGCTCAAATTTGAACCTGCTAGCATCTGTTATGCAGGATTTATTTTCAGCAAGAGTGCTAACAACATGTATTATTGCAAACACAATAATATTGAAACCTGAGTACACTCAGTAATGAGGCAAAGCAATTAGATTCGTAGTATGGTGAAAACCTAAGATGTTTATTTTGGTCAAAGACAGGCAAAGTTTATGAGAAACTGCTTTTTTGTATTGAGGTAGAACACACTGGCTTGAACTGGCAGGCTCTGACAGGTGAATATTGATATTCATATTTTTTTTCATCAATTGTAAATAGATATTGTGAAAAATCATTTCAATTACCAGTCATCACTGGTGTCTAATGATTGACAACACATATAAGTAATATGAATACATTTATTTCATCTTGAGTTGGAAACTGGCAGCCCTTTGCATTAATCAGTACCTCAGAAGTAGATCTTTTTTCCAAAGATGTTGGTGAATATGGAACATACCTGTATTTTTTTTTTTTTTTAATGAAAGCATTTGCTGGTGATGTGATGGTTGGCTGCAAGAAAGAATCTATTTAATGAAGTTACATTTCAGAATACTGCTGAGTAACTTTCACTGACAGTCAACAGATTAAAGTTTAAACGAGAGTCTTAATTCGGGGGAAACATGCAAAGGATTTATAAATGCTAGTGTATTTACTTCCAACACACAGACACCCACGTGCGCACCCCCCCCCCCCCCCCCCCCCCGCTGTTTAATAATGCAAAGTCTCTGACATCATACAGACTCCTATTATTTTCAATATGTGTGTGTATATATATTTATGCATGTTTGTGCCTGTGAAAAAGCATTGGTCTTTATTAACATATTTGGTTTTAAATGTGTCTTTTCAGGGTTATACAGCACATCAATGTTTATGAGTCCTTATTTTCTTTATCATTTCATCCCTGAGTGTATAGTTTTCTGTAAATATCACTTCATGTTCTTCTTGATGTGCTAATATTAAGAAAAGGTTTTTGAAATGTTTCTCACTCAACTTGTAATGCCTCTGGTGCCCAATTAGTTGTCTTCTTTTAGCAACCTTCACAGATCCATCGCTTGGCATATCTTTTAGTTCTTCATTACACTATCCCTTTGTCCCTTCATCTACTCACTCTGCTGGTTGACTGTAAACAAGTAAAATTAATGAACTGGCACTGTAGCATCGGGGAAAATAACCTTTCCAGTCTGGACTGCTCTGGATTGATAGACGAGAGAGTGTTGCATCTCTCGCCAATATCCGGCAACTTTGCACAGCCATTGAAGAGGAGTGGACAAAGTCCCCAAAGGTCACAAAAACAACCTGATTCAATTCAAATCAAGTTTGTATCCCTTAATCACAGAAGCGTTTTAAAGGGCTTTACAATCCCACATTTTGAGAAGTATTAGCAAACATCCCCTCCTATAAACCCCCTCAGAGGGCAAGGAAAACCCCTAAAAACCAATATGGGGAAAAATGAAGAAATCTGCTCTGCGGCTGCACACTTTTATATGCAGCTGTTTAAGGTACACCTGTACAATAATCCTTCTGTCTGATCATCACCTTAGCGTGCCACACTCGTGAGGTGGATGGATTATCTTGGCAAAGGACTGGTTTTCACAAACAAATTTAGATGGATCTATGAGCAATATTTCAGAAAAAGACCTTCTGTGGAAAAAGTAAAAAAAGGCTTAAATGTAAGCAAGGGAGCAAAAACCAAAGTCTTGCACTTATATTTTTAGTGTGTATTCAAAAAGCTGGAGAAAATGTAGAAAGGGACAGCACGATGAAAAAATGTGTTTCCTGCCAAACAGATGTTCATCAGTATTTCAAAATGTTCCTCTGAAGCCATTATACTACATTACCAAGCGTTCGCTAATTATGGAGGTGCACGGGGAATTGAGGGGTAATGCACGCAGGCACAGCCAAAAAAACACCATGCACATTCTAATTATGTGAAATGTAAATACCCCTATTTAAATGAGTAAACATTCTCAAATGGAAAAAAAAAAAAAAAAAAAAAACTTTCACAAAGCTCTAAGCATGCAAGGCTACTGTCTAATGCTAAATTGATCCTCTGCACAAGCAATTTTGAAAATGACAAAAACATGCTAGATTGAACCATGCATGACCCAAATGATTACTTTCAAACACATCTGCTTTGGTGTCCATTGAGATATCACAAGGATTTCAGCAAACACCACACAAGTTGTTTTTATTCCCTGAGAGCTTGCGCTAACCTTAAACATCACCCCAATTAAGAGAAAAATCTCTTATGTGGTGCTCAATGAAATAGCAGTGAAAACGAATTTGGATAGCTTGATGTGCTGTTAGACAAGTTGTCACTAAAAAATCTCTGAGGCCCTGAAAGCACTCCCAGACATGGCCTTCGACAGGGTCGCTTAGCATTAGCATTACGATCTCAAATATCCAATTGGAATGGAGTTATTATTTTTGCCTACTTACTTTTTTTTTCCTGCCACCCAAACCCCTAAAACAACACAGATTTGTAGAGAAAAAAATTCTCATTTAATCGTAATCAATATAAAATAACTCATAATCAATTTTGTACATGAAAAAAAATCAAACTACTCTCTTTAAGCTTTCGCGTAACTATGCCGGCCGGACATGCACTGGCATGGAAGAAGCAACAACATCACGTAGCATACCAACTAATTGCTGCAAAGCCAAACTTCAAAATGAACACACTAAATACCGCATGAATGTCAATGCAATGGCCGTATTAGCTTTTGTTTTGAAGTTGGTCTACATAGCAGTGGTTACTACCAACGTCTTCTCTCGATTATGTATATATTGCCATTACATCACGTGACTACCAATGACAACACGCCCTAAATAAAAACATCATTTTCAATCGCTGATTAAGGAGGTTAATAAAACCACCAGTCTATATTACGTTGCCATTGTAACGCTAGCTGCTAATTGCGTGGTGCATTCAAATGCGGTTGGACTTAATTAACATTTTTACCTGCAAAAAATGGCAATAAATACTCCATCAAATACCTAGCTTTACAGTACCTAATAAAATAACAATACTTTCATCTTCAATTATTCTGTTTGGTATGTCAATTCATACGCTGTGCAGTTTCCTTATAATTTAAAACTAAGGAAATGTAAAACTAGTGACACTCGATCATGACGATGTTTTGCACATCTATACAGTAGATTGAAGCAGAAATCATCATCAAACAAATAATTTTGAATCAAATGTATTCTCATAGATGATTTAACATTAACATTCTGATGAACTCTCACAACATCGTGGATAGAAATCCCTGACCTAAAATACACACATCACCTACACTGCGTCCTTTTTTTTCCTCTCCTCTGTATCACTCCTGAGCTTCTCATTTTGTGAGGTCTAGTCCTTGCTCAGCACATTCACCGCACCGACCTCCCGTTTACTTGCCTTTTCTTCCTTTCTCGTTGGGCCCAGCACCTGTCAAATTTGGTGGTTGGTCCTGTGGTTAGCAGCAGTATGGTTTTTATTATCACCTGCTGAGTACATGCTGACCTTGGACATTATTCACACACAATGGATGGAGCTGTCTGCACCGAGGAACTCAGCAACTGCAGAGGGCTCTTGTAAAGTATTCGCCTGTGCACGTTTTTGTGTATGAATGCATGTGAGAAAAAGAAGCAGTGAGTTGGACGGGGACCGAAGTTTTTATCTGGAATATTTGTGTGATTTTTTTTTTAACTTGAGGGTTAAGGTTTTCCTTAATAGCTCATTGGTCCGAATAAGACATGCTCTGAGCCAGCTGTACATTCTACAGTCCCTATAAGCAAACTCTATACACACCTGTAATACTTGCTGTGCTAGCCTTTCATAATTTTGTGTTATTTTGATTGTATTCACATAAACTGTATTGGCTGAGAAGTAATAAATGACATTTAATGGCAGCATCCGGCATTGGCAAAGAAATGTACATTATCAACGACCAAGCTGTATTCAAAAAATGAAATTAAGAAACAAAAAAAAAAATCAGTCTGGCAAATTAGGAGATAATATGCACCCGCCGCGCAACAGTGCACACGCTATTATGTTGCTATTATTTTGCCGTTAGTAAACAACTGCAGGTGTATTATGATCCCTCTTTGGACCTTTGTTTGCATGTAGCGCTGGGAAAATAGAGACAGACACAATTAGATTTGTAATCTGGATGCAAACAAAAGTTTAATAAATGAGATTTTCTCTACCCTAGAGACGGCCAAATGGAAAAGATAGCGCCAAACAGTCTTGAGTGATAGCAAAAAAAAAAAAAAAAAAAGTTGCGTAGGATTACATTCCCAAAACAGCAAGGTTATATCCAGTATGCACACACAAATGAATGCCGCACACGCATGCACATGCACAACACTCATTTATATACGCACATGCACACACACGCACACACACAGGAATTGAATTTGTATGGCAATGGTAGGCTGACAGCTAAAGTCTGTTTAAGATGATGCAGACGACAAGCACAATAGGGCTTGAATTTTACAAGAGCAGATATAAAAGAGGGGTAAATGCTTATATAAGTTAGATGTGCAAGGTTTTCAAAGTGTGAAAAGCTTTAGACTACTATTTTAACAGAAAAATAAATAATATACTTGCAAATTCACGCCTACCATGGGCTTTTTAGGTCGTACCGCCACAATAAATAAAATATTGACAAACCTTGTTATTCTAGAGATGGAATGTATGTATTACTTGGGTACGACACATTTAAATAAAAAAAAAAAGTTCATGAATCTTGTCCAAATGTATGCTATAAGGGAACATCATATAATCACAGCTTTAATGACATACTGTATTTTTAAAGTAATCTACTTTAGTCAAACAATTCTGTGTTCTCAGAACGTGACATTAGCCCTTCATCCCCCCCCCCCCCCCCCCCCACACACACACACACACACACACTTCTTGTGAGCAAACCACTGTAGCAATCTAAGCTTTGAAAGCTGACTTATTCACACTGCACGTTTCATCTCCTTGCACAGATGTTAATTCGACTGGCTTCTGGCATGGTGCAGGTTCAGTACTTTGCTGAAGGGCAAACGATTCCTTCTGCTAACTAGTCACACTTTTGCCACTTTGAATAGTATATTATTTCATAGTACATTCCTTTCGTTGAACTTATACCTTGTGAACAGTGCTGTCACCTTTGCCAGAGGATGAGTGTGAGAAAGTACGGTATGTGTCTCATTAGACAGAAATGGTGGTCTCAACTCATCAGTGAACTTGCTCTCCAATTAGGAATGCAGTCCTGTACAAAAAAAATTGACCCGGAGGGAAAGAAAAAAACTTTCATAGCTTCAGCTATGGCTGCTCTTGTTGAAGGGTCAGAGTGAACTCTCCCAGATAACCAAGGATAGCAGTGAAATAACGCTGCCTGAATGCGATGTGTTCATAAACATCTTGGGAGCCGATGGGCAAAGATATAGCAAAAGAATAGGAAGACAGATACACGGCCTCTGTGGAGGGTTTGATGGAATAAAAGCAAAAACGGTTTCTTGCCCATCTATCTTTTAAATTGTTCCCTGGGTAAAGGCAAAGGAGTGTTGAAGGAAGATCAAAAATTGACCAAAAAAAACGCTGCACTCATTGTCACAAGTTGTTATGGTCAGGAGACATACAGTACTTGTTCCATTGCTCACAGAGTAGATGCTGGTTCGTATTAGGCCAAACATTTGAACACTTTTCCAAGTAAACTGGATTAACTGTGATTGATTAACTCCTGCTCTGAGTGCAAAACTGTGAATAGGGGGAAAAATGGCCTATGGCCCATTGTGATTTTTGCAAGTAGAAGCAAAAGTTTTCTTTCCGTTATATGCTTCATATTTTCAGTTGAAAAGCTGATGGAACTGTTTTTAAGTTTTCGCTTCCAATACAGTTATAGTTCTAGAGCTTAACATACGAAAGGATAAAATGATAAAATACAGAGGCCAAGTCCTAAAACATTTTATCTGATCGATGAGTGTTTGGTGTTGTGTGTGCAAATTCATATTATGATTAGAAATTATGAGGATGCCGCTGTGACTGCCCCTGCGGTAAAATTTAATTAGACCGTGGTGTATGAAGTCAGCTTATTCATCCATTATTACAGACGACAAGGCTGTGGCAGCCTACAGATTGGGGACTTGAGCACTGTCTTTGGGGCTTTTTTCCTAAGTTTATCGAGTCTTTGTTCGCACCCTTTCCTCAATTTTCAACGTGTTTTATCAACAAGGAGAATGGAGGGGAATCTGATGACTATTATTTATGTGAACAATTTCTTACGCTACCTGGGCTCTGAAATGCAGGTGAATTAAAGTGGTTCAGATCTAGCCACCTCTGGTTACACAACATGGTAGGCCTTTAGTAAAAAACAGTCATTTGGAGCACAAAGAGCCACAATTCAATTGCTGGAAATCATAAAGGGACATCAAAATGTAGACAAGACATAGAAACGGAAAAATTTGAACGCACAAAAGCCAGGGGTGAACATATTTTTTTTTTGTTGGTTACTCACATATTTACCAGGATGTAAGGTTTGGTACTCACCCTTTCTTTTGTTAGAAAGCCTTTTTTATTAAAAAAAGTCTCAGTGCTGCTACCACATTAAGCACGCCGACTGCACACAGCAACGTCGCATTATTCAAGCCTGCATCCTCTAATAGTTTCATAAGTCCATCAGTTATGCTTCATTCGGGACCCATCTTAAGTAGCCCAAGGAAGTAAGAGGTACATTCTCTCTCACTTTGTAGAGTGACACTGAATATGATCTCATTTACACCCTCACAAGAATGATACGCAGCCCCGACACAGTCCAAGCCACCTCAGGAAACAAATATTCTCAGAATAGGAAGACATGGGACTGTATTGACCTGTGATGTTGCGCGGCAGTCCGCCAACTTTACGCAGGACTTGAAAGACCTGTTTTGCCGCCATGCGCCGTGGTCAATTCCACAGTTCAGAAGCCACCAAACAGGAATAAGAATCTACATCGTGATTTGCAATGACAAAGCACTCCACATGGACATGCTGATTGATTGAATGAGCTCAAAAGTGATTGGTTTTCATTCTCTGTGCCATTTTCATCAAGACAAAAAGAACAGACACTTTGTTAATTGGCACTGTAACCCGTTGTACAAATATATATCACTGTTTCAATCAAAATCCTATTAATTCTTTTCATGCTTCTAATATAAAGGATGAGTGAAATTTTTCTACCATGTATCAAACGCACTGGTTTTGTCTGCTAGCTGAGGACATGAGCGGTATATCTTACACTACATTCAATTGTGCTTCAAGCTTATTAGGGAAAAATAAGCTCAAGTTTGGTTGTTGTCATGTGTGAAAGTTATGCAAATGCATGTCATGAAGCATGCGACAGGAAGCAACAGCGATTTCTGTCGTGCACGTAGCACTTATGTGCATGCCAGTATATATAGTGTACCCTTGTTTTTCACGGTTGTTTTTCCTCGGAAAAGTGAAATCCACAATGTTGGAGCCCCACCCTCCAGGAGCTTTCATGGATGTCTAGGTGGGCACCACTTATTAAAGTGTCAAAAGTATTTATACTTTACCTATTTGAGACAAATATGACTGCAGTATACATTTTTACCTAAATTTTAAATTATTCAACCTCATACGGTCACTGGACTGTTATCCCTTTCCGTTCCCACCCCTTTGCAGTACTCAGGGAACACGGAAGGCTGGAGTAGCCCAAGGAACACGTCTCTTGGGCTTCAACCTTAAGTGGAGCCCTTCACTGACTAAACATGAAAGCAGGAGAGCAGAGTTTGCACTCAAAGTTCCAAATTATTACAACGGCATTTGTAAAATCTTCCCAAAGCTCTCTTTCATCTTTACCGTACTCCTTCCATGCGTTGTCACTCACGTGTGAGATTCGCTTGGAGATAGTAACTGGAGGTACTGTGGTCAATAGTCAGCAGCTTGGACAAGACTGGCGAGACAACCACTCAATCATCTTATGGGTTTGCCTACAAGACACTTGATTGGCTCCCGGTGTGGCATCAACAAATGAGGGCAGGAGGAGAAATTCCATCATGCCCAGGAGATTTAATCCACTATTTTCTTTTTAAATCAGAGGATAAGGGCTTCGGGTTTTTTTTGGGTGGGTTGGGGGCTTTGCGTAAAGATGCAAGTGCCATGGATATTTGGTTGACAGAGGAATGGACTGAACTTCCAAAAATGATGGACGGACTGAGACTGAAGGGGCTCCGTGATACCAATGTACAGTAAATGATGAACCAGCAGAAAAAAAAGAAAAATTCCCATCTCTGGGAAATATGTACAATAGTCACAAGTCGCGCATCAGAACATATTCCTAACATCTATTAATCCTAAAGTTTTTATCTGGAATTGCGTGATTTAATTTGAACCGGAGGGTTAATGTTTTCCTTGCTAGCAGGCTGGTTTTCACCTTTCTTTCAGACGAACTATTTAAATGTCATTGCAATTCGTCTCAGGTTTGATATATTCCAGTGCATGTGCTAAATTGATCTATTTGCACATTCTTCTGCCAAATCCTGAGTGCGTCCAATTTGTGGATCAACTTCCACATCTGGGAATCAAGGTTTGCACCTTGTTTTTGCATGGTGGAACTTTAGTAACTCAGCCCTTTAAATGATTTTGACAAATGGGCAATTCATTTTTAATTTGAATTTTTGTGAACTACTCCTACTCTGATAGCTGTATTGAAAGGGCTGTACATATAGTCAGCTGACGCGAAGGTCTTAATATAGTGTGGCCAAGGCTGCGCATGGTACTGCACAGATCCCTTGGGATTTTTTCCAAAGTATCCAACAATTGACTCTCAACAAACTCTAAATTGTTTCTGTGTGGGTGTGTGTGCTTGTGTGTTGGGAGGGGGGCATGCATGTGTGTGTGTGTGTGTGTGTGTGTGCGCACGTGCTGATTGTGTGTATAAACATCAATTATTCGATTGAACAGAACAGTCATTCACTAACCGAACCCCATGACAGCCTTGTGTTGTTCCGAACATCAGTGCTCCAACTGAACTGTGACACAACTAAGTTTGAGGCCCTACAGAGATATGTCCATTTCTCCCCATTTTAAACTTTATGTTCTGTTTGTAGCTCAGACTGTCCCTGCTGATGTTGACTGTTACGATTTGTTCTCTAACAATAACAAACCACAGTCAGGGATGGCAAAACATTATTTTCCTTTTGTACACAGAAGGGTGTCGGGAAACCTACAGTATGTGTAACCCAAACAAACCCCACGATGTTTGTGAACTTTAAGAACTCACATTACATGGCTAAATCTTTTTATTTGACTGTTTTCTTTCTTGTAGAAAAATCCCTTCAGTCCTGTTGGCAATAATTAATTTTATCAAATGGAAAGCAGTAGTCGAGTGCGAAGAAAAGGATATAGCAAAAAACGATCTTCATCCATCCATTTTCGTAGTCGCTTTTTCTCACTTGGGTCGCTGGTATGCTGGAATCAAATTTGAGACCTCTGCACTGTCATGCGAACTTGCAAACTGCTACTTCCTCAGTGTCAAAACAAATTAGGTAGCAATTACTACATTCATTATCCAAGGCGCTTATACTTGACAAGAGTCGTGACTGTGCTGCACAAAAACTCCAAAGGGCAGTTTAGAGTGTCCAACTTACCTCTGCTGAATATTTTTTTCGAATGTTGGAGGAAACTAGTGCGCGGACTCCCGATCTTCACATGTAAAGCGGACATGCTAACCAGTCTGCCACCTTGTCACTAGCTAATAAATTTATAGTGGACGAAATATTTTGAAGACTGGGTGAACATCTCAGGGAATGATGAAATGTGTTCATCTAATGCTGGTTACAAATGCATGATACTTTTTGTTAAAAAACAACAAAATGCCTCTTTTTTCACATTCAGCTTCAAACAGTTTTTGAGAAACCGGTGTGCTTACAAACTGTGATTGTCTTGCTACCCATTTTACCATCTTCCTCAATGACTGGAAAAAGCAGCATTCTGGATTCCCCCTAGAGAGCTACGGCTATTGTGTATTATGGTATTTTACTGGATACAAATAAAATATTTTTTGTTTCACGAAAAATAAATATTAACACAGGATACAAAGTGTAAGTAAAATTATTGTTTACAGGCATTTTTTTTCTCTCATTTGCCTGACATCTCATTTGCCGAACATCGCAATTCATGAATGGTAAAGTAAAATATTATAGTTGATATGGCTTTATTTCGAGCTTGGAACAAATTTGGCAATTTACAAGTAAAATGTGATTCACTATAAGACTGATTCAGAATTCAAACTGCACAACAAATTAACAAAACAAATTAAATTCGTATTTAGAGGTTCCACTGTGTGTGGGTATATATATATATATATATATATATATATATATATATATATATATATATATATATATATATGTATGAAAATTGCATTGCCATGCCTCTTCGAATTTGATGGTTTTACAACCGTAAAACAACGGTCGCCTATTTGCTTGGACTGAATCAATCATTTATTTTGACGCAGAAAATTTTCCAAACTTTGCATCTGAACTCAGTCATTGCCAAGCAATACATTTCGTGATGACACATGTTTGTCAAAGCACCTTGGCCATTTGGAAGTGCTTACAGAAATTTGCAATGATCGTAAATAACTTTGTGAGACTGACAGGGCTGTCAAAAAATCACTTTGTGCATGATTTAATCTGAAAAAGATGTTTTTACTTTTGATATTATTCATATTAATACATTGTAGATACAGCTGTTTTTTTCTGCAAAATGTTTCCCCTTCTCCAGTACACACATCCTCAGCTCAGCTCAGCTCAGCTCAGCTTTCGCATTCTGCTCTCTCTTCCTCGTCCAACTCACCTGTCTTCTCCACCATAATTCCAGTTCCCGTCGTCACAGTAAGTGCATGGATCAGTGAGACAGCGGCTGTCACACGTAATTGAAAAGAGAGTTACACCTCTGTGGTGTGCGTGTGTGTTTGAAAGCACCATGAAACAAATCTTCTTTGATTTTAACACCATGCCTTCCGTGCTACATTCTCCACATATAATTTCTTTCTTCGTTCCTCCATACGCTATCAGTCATATCTTTCCCTTCTCCTAAGCCGTTTTTTATTTCATTGTTGAAACACAGGCTTGTCGTTCCCACTATCTTACAGTCTTGTTTTGCACTATTTCAGAAATCTTATTTCAACTTTTGATAATTCATCAGAAAGCATGGCACTTGCTGTTATGTTTCCATAAAACCCTCTTTTCCCCTATTTTCTTTAATAACCTCTTTTGTTTTACGGATCTGCCATTTTCCCCCCATCCTTCTTTAAGCGGCTGTGCTGTGATAACCCCAACTTTCCAACATGCTGTCATGGACTCCCAGTCTCCGTGTCATCTGGTATGAGAGATAGCACCTTTAGCCTTGGGCTGGGGGATTCCGACATATGGACTAAGCTCACCAGCTACAGCCAATCCCTACTGTCATAACACACAGGCTGACATACACACATACACTCAAAGGTGATGTGTCACAATGTAGTAAATATAATTTTGCCTGTTAGTCCTACCACCCATCTTATTCTCGCCTCTACTCTGGCTGCAGCTGCACTGCCATTTTGGGTGATATAATTGGTGGATTTAGCATCCTTATGAAAGTGAAAGTGAAATATTTGACCCCCTCACGTAAGCCAGTAATAGAGTGCTGGTGGGTTAGATGGATAGAGTTTTCCTAATGACAGTTACATCTTTCCTCATTTGGATCAGAGGACCAACCATGGAGATGAGGGTGAGAAAACAGAGAGAAAAGGTAAGGTTAGGTGGAGTTATATTTAAAAAGAAATGCCAGAGAAAGAGTAACGGCTCACCAAAATGAAAGTGACGCCATCTGCACAAAAAGGAAGATTAGATTTGTGTTATTCTCGCTAGGCTCGTCTGCCTCACTGCCTTTGTTTCTGGCAGTCAAATAAAATGCCTTGTCTGACAGAGAAGAGACTAAATGAGGGACAGGACACACCGTAAACAGGATTACAAGCCAAAAATGAGGGATTTGTTGACACAAACAACCTGTCAATCGCTTTAAAGTCGAGATATTGACTTGCACAGAGGTGGTGAGAGCGCTCACACCTTATTTCTGCATTTTTTGAACAGTGCCATCCACTCTACATCTGTCAATAAAAAAGAAGATACTTGCGGATTTAAAAGCATGTCCTTAAAGGAGAGACAAAAATACATGTTATTTTCTGAGTTTTCACAAAGAACGTAAAAAAACAGAATTATTAAATGAGCTGATTTAAACTGTTAGATAGCTATGGATGTCTGGATTCATTTCATCACTGAGATGCTGCGTTGCAGCTGTCATTCCCTTTTTAACACTTGCCCAAACTTCTATCTTCCTCAAAAACAGTAATTTATTTTTACCTGTTACAAGTGTTGTCGGTTGCACAAATATGTTATTAGTGCAGTTGACAATGTAGGAGATGGCCAAGGTTATTTCCACGGCACACACCATTACATCTAATTTAGGAGTAGGTAAACGATTTTGCAAAGGGGATAAGTCAGAAACTGGAACACTTACCGAGGCCCAAGAAAATATGCTAACCCAGCTTTGATATACTGTACATTATTTTTGAATGTACTGACAAACAATGCGGGCTCGGGGAGAACATGCAAACTCCAAACAGGAAGGCTGCAGCCAGGTGGGTTCAAACTCGGGTCCCTCTAACTGTGAGGCGGATGTGCTATTCACTGCACCACCAAGCCATATACGGTTTACAAGAATCTGTTCCGCGCTTGGAATCGTAACATGATTTCACCGTATGGCGGGCAATCCAAACATATGTTAATTAGCTAATCTGTGTAAAACCCCAGGTAAAAACATAAAAATAGCATAGAATCAATATAGTATAGTGAGTGCTACTTAAATATAATATACATGCATATAATAAATAACATCATAAATACAAAATATATAAAGGATTTATTTACCTTAGAGTGACGGACAGATAAAAGACATTTGGCTTTCCCAATTTATCTCTGAGTCTGCACATACTTTTGACAAATATATTGCAAATAAATCTAAGAATCTAAACGTATGCTCCACACATATATCATGAAGCAAACAAATCTTTTCAGTTTGTTTTATTATGTGCTATGTTGAAGCCTGCTGGCCGTAACACTACCAAGGAACACAAAGTTTTTATTTAAACCGAATGAAGCCCTCAAGGCCTTGAAGCAGACATGCAATAAGTATTGGGAGAGACTGAAGTAACAACCAAAACAAAGGGCAGAGAATAAATGAAAAGATGCTAAGAAGAAAAAATGAGCTGAGCAGAAACTGATGAACCAAAAAATCTCAGACTGAAGATCACACGGATGAAACACAGCTAGTAGAAGACAAGGGCACACAAGAAAATGACTGGTTAACACAGAATGAGCAGATGTGGTGGAATAATGCCTCATTTGGTGAAACTAACGATGGACATAACAGACATCAGTGCATACGATTGCAGAATAAAGATACTCTACATACAAAGGGATTTCATGAGCTTTCATCCACAAATGGAATATATGGTGTTAATTTTCTGCAACATTAAATCAACTAGTGAAGCTACTTCTTAGCTTGAAAAAGATTCAAAGAGATTTATTGTCACATGTATAGTACAATAGAGTAAGTATAAGAAGATGCCCAAACAACCGAATAAAATAATAGTCAAATATTAAAGAGAAAAAAAGTATTTTGCTGAATTATTTAAAACTTCAAGAAAAAGTTTCCATTGTTTGTGCTCTGTGTGTGTGTGTGTGTGTGTGTTTTTAATTGCTACACACATGCAAACATTTGAGGGATGTCAGATTGAATGAGTTGGACTGAAAAGGGCCAATCTGGGAGAGGTTTGTTGTCCTACCCAAAGTCTAACCTCAGAAGTAGTTTTTGTTGCTCCTGTCAAACATAACAATACAGCCTGTATTTTTTTTTCATTCATTTTGTTCATTCATTTTATTCATTGTGTTTGGATACAGCTGCTGGTCGATTCAATATCAAAGACAACCATTTTTTACAGGTGTATTACAAATAATCAAGATCGGTTCTTTCTCACTTAGAAATAATAAATGTAAATAGAAGGCTATGGTTGAAGAAAAGCTATTCTTCACATCTTGAATATTTTTTTGGAATAATTAGAGTCGAAATAAAAACTTTTGTGATCTATAAATTCTTTACATTTGACCCAAGAATTTACATAACTAAACAGTGGCATGTTCTCAGTTACTGTAAATATGGTAACCAACTTAATATTAATGCTGACTTAAGCACTTTTGCTGCAAGATTTAGGTACATTTTGCACTATCATAGCATCCAGCCCCCCAACCCCCAACCCAGATACATACAGCTGCTTTTAAAGTGTGAAACATGTACAAAATTATGAATAGTGACTTAAATTCTAAAGTCGCTAACTGCAAAAAAGTACAAAAAATATCGTCTTTTTACCTGGCTGCAAGATTGCATTGTGAGCTAGGCCAACAGTCATTGACAGTTCAGCCAAATTGAGAAGCAGTCAATCTATGTAGTTGATGCAATCGTATTTGGCTGATTGCAGTGAACCAGCAGCTTTTGTGTGGTTTTAATGAAACAAACGAGGGGCTCGGCTTTGGAATTTGCTGAAATCATTTGAGTGTAATTGGCTAGGAAGTCACAAAGTCACGCACAGTGGCAGTAACAATCTCAAAGGGGCCAAACTTGATCAGAGTAAAAAGCTCAATTAGCTCGTAGCTGCCATTTTTACAACACTACACACGTAAACAGATCTTACACTGTTGATGGAATAAATGATTAAAGATTACAAGACTTCAAACCAGAAAGACAATAATGATCAAAACAAAGTACAATGCAGTACAACCAATACAATGCACTTTTCAGCACTCCCAAATGGTCTGGCAAGAAATTCAGTTGCCTGGGGGCAGCTGCACTGAAGCCTATTGCAGTTCAATGTTATGTTCCCTGTGGTCAGAGCTTTGGCCAAAAAGCTTTTTAACATTTTTCTTTATATCCACATTTTGTAGTCTTGCAACAAAACTGAAGGGACATTGGTCAAAATCCCAAAACCCACTATTTGGGTGAATGGGGCTACCCTGGATAATGAGAACATTCATGCACTCCCAGACCGCAAATACCGTTGTCGAACACAATGCACAACATATATCACAGAGCCCCTGAAGTATTACATACTGGAAAGTGCTATGAGAAACTTGAGAACTATAACAAAACAGGGACACCAAACATGGCAGGAAATGGTGAACGTCCGGGAATACATCGAACGGCCGAACGTTTTTTTGAAAAAAAAAAAAAGAATTGGAATTTTACAGACGGATTATGCAATTTCAATATAAATTGGGGATTTTTTTCTCCCTAAATCAAGTTTCAGTGCATTTATTAGAATTTTATATTTCATTCATAAAAACAAGACAAACAATGACATTATACCAGCAAAACATCAAAAACCGTTATGCTAATAATAAACAAAAGAAGTTCATTGAACGAGGCAATTTTTCCTGGTAAGCAAGAGCTAGTGTACTAGATGCAATGTGTAAATATGTAATCATGTGTGATGGTGTATGTAAAAAGACATTTTTACTCAGAATGTATGATTTTTTTTTCCCCCTGCTGTTATTTTTGCCCGAGAATCAAATAATTCAAACAGACATTAATGGTTCACAGAAACTGCCTTAAAGTCTTATCAATTGCTGTATTCATTGAACCATTTGGTCTCAGCTTTAATGGTGAGTTTAGTAAAAGTGAAGATCTTTATGAAAGTAAATTTGAAGGTAAATATTTCCCTGTTCTTTTTGTTCAAATTTGACAGTTTATGTAAACATGACTGCTGTTGCTTTTGTCATGAAGTATTCATTTTATGACATTAAAATGTCATCAAATTTTATACATGAACATTCACTGATTAAACGAAAGATTTGAGATTTATCATTTTCTAAATCTCAAAACTGTGCTGGTTAATGTAGCCGCTATCTTATGTATTAATTGTGATACATATTTGCCTTCATAGGACAGTGCAGGTCAGGTATCCTTTATTGTCATTACCTGCAATACTAAGCAACAAAATTTGGACTTAACAAGCTCGGCCCGTCTAAGATACGTTCAACACTTCCTGACAGGGGAAGACAAGACGGAAAAGCCCTACGGTATGCTAGCGGTCGGCTTACTTTCCGAGCGCGGCTCTAGGCAGATCTTTTTGCGACTGCATTTCATACTCACGATGAGTATCGTTAGTGACCCGTTGTTTGGCTTTGGAGGAAAGCGCTAGGAGAGGATCCTCATCTCGCTGCTTGTCTGTGGCAGCTGCTCACACACTTACAATCAAAATTGTTTGCAAATCCCCAAAATGCAGAGAAATATCCAATCTGTCTGGTATGGAAAGCACACCCCTCCCACAAAAAATGTTATTCATCAATCCAGCCATCCATCCATGTCAGAAAAGATGAGCAGCTGCACACCTTTTTGGCTGTAAAGATTCTTTAACTTAACACACACCTTTCTATAATGTATGCACTTTGGGGGGAACAAACTTTACAGAGCGTTCTCTGTAAAATTGTTAAGTTTACGTTTGTTTTGATTAATTTCATACAGCGACTGATGACTGTCATTGTCAGACTCGTCTGATTTGTTCTGATGTGGGGATTTTTGGGGCAAGGAGTCACACCTATCTCATATCAACTGCTCAAAGGTTGTATATATCCTATACTGCGTTATAAAGACATTTGAAAGTCAAAATAATATCTTCATTGATGAAAAATCTGATCGTGACAGTGGACTTTTTTCTTCACCTGCGAGAATTTTCACGCTTGATGTGGTCTTCAAGTTTTGATTTCAGTCATCAACGGTAAGTTATACTTTTTTTTTTTAATTGACGCAGTGGCAAATATGGTGTGTTGCTGGGCAACCTGATCATTCACTTTTATCTCTTGCTTCTTTTTAAGAATGAAAAATACCTCAAACTGCAATATGGTGAATACCCTCTCCCTTTAACTATGGAGAGTGAATGCAAAAAATAGTCTATGTCCTCATCAAAGAAAAAAAGGTAAGGAAACAGCCAAACAATAGATGTTGGAGAGTGTGCTGTTGCTACCTGGTCATTCTTGGCTAGCAGTTGGTAGTGGCTAGCTGTTTGCCATTGAGCATATACAGTAATCCCTGTTTTTTTGCGGTTAATTCTGACCAAACCCCTTGCAAAACGTGAAAAGCCACGAATTAGCCGCCGCCCCCCCACAGAATTTTTATGCATGTTTATGTGGGTACTTGAATTTTTTTGAATGTGAAAAGTGTTTGCGCTTTACATATTTAAGACAAATATAACTGCAGTACCTATATTTACTTAAATCTTAAATTATTGAACCTTATACAGTAACTGTACTCTTATGCCTTCTCTTTCCATGTGTTGGCTGTACGTATTTGTGATCACAGTGAGCCGCAGTTGCCCTATGAGTAGGCGCTCAGAAGTCTAACTAGAGTCAAGCAAGTAGCTGACCAAACTTGATTGAAAAGCAGAGTTAACACTTAAAATTCCAATTTATTACAAAAGGTAAGACAATCGCAAAGCTTTCTTTCCTCTTCCCAATCGATTACAGCTAAAAAAAAAAAAACAACAAAAAAAAAACTAGAACTGTTCTCACCTGACTGGCCAGGCAGCCTGTCAGTCAGCAGCTCAAGGAGAACCTTAAGGCGCGGGCACCATTAAGGTGTGGATTTCAACTTCTGAGCAGGAGTGTACAAATCCTGCCCTCGATGGTCAATTGCAGCAACAGGAGCCAATCGCGTGTCTTGTCGGAGAGCACGCGTCTTCAATGAGTGCCCCATGAGCTGACTGACAGATCGCCTGGCCATTCAAGTGAGGATAGTACTACTTTGTTTTTCTTTTTTTGAATCGTTAGACGCCGAGCGCCTACTCGTAGGGCAACTGCAGCTCACCATGATCCCCACCACGTACAGCCAAGACATGAAAACGAGAAGGATTAACAGTACTACTGTTATTATCTAAGGTTTTATGATTTAAGATGTAAGAAAATATGTGCATTGCAATAGTTTGACGTCCGAGGCGTCCCCGTGGCAAGTGCAATTATAGTTAACTCGTCTGTCTGGCATGTGGGGAACCCTCACAGTACGTCACTCTGCAAAAAATTTGTTTTGTTTTTTTTCTTCCATGAAAAAAAAAATCTGCGACGCACTCAGGGTACAATACTGTATCAGCTCGAGATCACTTTACCGACAAGTAAATTGGAGTGTCACTTGTTTTTTCTCCTTTGCTATACCTTCACCGGCATGCTCTTTCTTTTACATCTCCTGCTACTCATCTCTCACATTTATACACAATCATTGTATGTGTTCCTCGTAGGCAGTTTTTCATAAAAAGTGGCTGTTAATCAGTAGAATACTAAGAACGGGATTAATCGTAGCCTCTTGCCCTTCTTGCTGAGTGAGAGAAATCGGAAGGGTAATGGAAAATTGTTGGATGAGACTAGGGGGTGTGCAGGTCAAGAAGACTGGCTGAAGAAGTAAAGCATCTTTCAAGTTTTAATATGATGAATTTGATTAATTCAGATCTTTGTAGAATGCCAACATGCATAGGCCTCAGAGTACAATATGTGGATGTGTACATGCACAGACACACATGGTTGCATCATATCAGACTATTTGCTGTTTAATATCAACAGCCTGCTCTGAATTTCATCTCTACCCTCTTACTCTCCTGTCCCTCTTCATCTCTCATCGATTATTTGGCTTATGTTTCAACAACCGGAGGCTTCAACGAAATAAGTCCTGGTATGTGTACTGGTGTGCACACTGGGGAGGGCTGTAGAATGAAACTAAACCCTACACACATCTTTGCACCTATCACACTCACACATAGCTTTATAAAACATGTTTGAAAGGAAATTCCATGATTACTTGGATTATCCCAAATTTTTTACTTTGGTTTCAAAATGATTTCCCTACAATTAAGCAATGATTCCAGTGAATTTTTTTATTTGAACTTAGGTCAAATCAGCTAGAGGTAGCCTCAAAAGAGGAAAAAAGTCAGGTTCTATGCCAACCGTGAGCTTAATATTTCTGTTGATTTGAGACTTGGATTTATCTCAGTAAAACTGAATGAATGCTGCTGTTGGTCTGATGTGAGCAAAGAAAACCATGCCGTTGACAGCTGAGGAAACATTTGTACTAGGATTAAAAGAATCACTCAGGTAAAGGCATGAAACCCAAGATGTGTGAGGTAGAGGATGAAAAGGATCCTTATGTAAAATGGAGATAAAGTGAGTGTCCAGCAAAGGTACACAAAGGAGGATGTTCTAGGTAGATGAAGAAGATTGGTGGGGAAGGTGGCTCGGAGAGGCATGGCTAAGATGGATGGAGAGAATAGCACTTAATGACACTCAGTGGCAGAGGTTGTCTTAAAGGTTAGAGAGGAAGACACGAGTTAATGCATAAATGAGGGAGGTGGAAGAGATGACACAGGGTGAAAGGAGGGTAGGCATTGAGGGCGTGAGACAGAACACGGCGGAGCGCGAAGAAGGGGATGATGGATGGATGGAGGAAGATGAAATGGAGAAGTGGACTTAGTGTTGATGGATGAAGCAGCAGCAGCCTGCAGACCCTGTGCATCTCTATAGGTCCCGTTGGAGCTCGGTTTGTGTCATGCATGTCTATCATACAGTGTGTTTATATCCCACATGTGGAATCAAAAGGATTTATCGTTGAAGACTGGTCATGTGTGTGCGTGTGGAGTGGGGTTAGTGGATAGTAAAGGTCACTCTTGTTTTCTTTGCCACAGCTCTCCATAGATGTGTGTATGTCAGTGAAGCCACTTCTAATGTGCTTAAATAAATAAAAAAAAAGTCAAAAGAATAAAAACTATGTAGTAGCTTCAAAGGTATTTTTGACTTCTTTGTCCTTGGTCATGTTTTTTTTCCACATCTTTTGCTGCTTTATTGTATTATTTCTTAAATCTTGGGCCAAATTTATGTCTTCTAGAGCCATGACCAAATGAAAGTCCATAGCTATGGTTTTCCCAGAACTTGTTCAAAGCAAAGAAAAGCTGTTCTGTTTAAAATGGTCAACTTATCAATAAAAAAAAAACCTGCAAAGAAAAGAACTATGCATTTTGAAATACATAAAGCATATCACTTGCTGAGTAGGCAAGACAGAATAGGGGTTTGTTGAACTCCCCAAAGGAATTTGTGCAAGCCATGTCAGCATATTGTATGAAACTTCAGCTACCGAGTATCTACAAGATTAACATAACAAGTACCCATTCATTTTTATTTTTTGTTATACCATGGTAAAACGGTTCTAGTGGTGACAACAAATATAACACAGTACACCACAGAAATACAATGTGAAGTGACGTTCATAAATAAGAGCATCAATAACTGTACTTCCATACAACGAAATGAAACGAACGAAAGTAACGAAATGTACTTTTAGGCAGCACAGTTGCTGACTGGTTAGCACATCTACCTAATATTGTATTATATTACATGTATCCTACATCTTGAACAGCCAGCTGAAATAGACTCAAGTGCAAACATGACCTTAGGTGAGGATAAGGGGTACATAGAGTGAATAGACGGATGCATTTTATTTCATGTATCATCTTAGGAATGATGCATGGAATTGACACAAAGACTTCATACTGCAGGATGCAGCATTTACTGTTTTAGAAGGAATTAAGAATTTATCAGTGTTTTGTCCACAAAATGGCTGATACTTTGTATCTGTAATCACTGTTTTCTGAGAACTGCTTCACAACCATGTGGCATGAGGTCAATCAACTTCCGGCAACACCTGTTAACTGCTATTCCAACCATGAATGATGGGATTACATTCCTCTAGGCCTTTCTATTTATTGATTCCACCTCAGAACAGCATTTTTGCTTTGTACTAAATTGTGCTGGCCTTTCCATCTTGTTGATGTGGAAGAGCAGGGTGCTGCTTGCGTGTGGTTTGGTGGTTGGTGTGTGGTTGAGCATAACTTCACCACTTTCTTAAAAAAGAGAGGGCGGGCAGGGTTTCATGACACGTTATTCCATAGGTATTGAACTTCAGTCCTTGAGGGCCAGCAGTTTGCATGTTTCTGGTTTTCTCTCCCCAACACACCTGATTTAAATGATTAGCAAGCACAGCAGGCGCTTGAAAATGATCATAATCGTTTGAATCAGATGTGTTTGAGAGAGAGGGTTCAAAAACATGCATGATACTGGCCCTCATGGATGGGAGTTTGACACTTGTGTATTTTATTCCATATTAAAGAGAACAGATATGTACTGAATCTAATTTCTGTTTAAAATGGTATATATATATATATATATATATATATATATATATATATATATATATATATATATATATATATATATATTACATTTATAATAGTTATTAATAACTAGCCTTGTACTGCTGCAACAGTCACACTCCGCTCACAATCACAATCCTCTTTTCTATGTAAAATAATAGGCACAACAACATAGAATGAGAAACATCTTGGTAATATGGTGCAATAGTTGCACCATGCTTCACAGTTTTCACCGACCGCTGCAATTTATTTTTAGTGATCAGGGACCCCATCAGCCCAACATGTTGCTCATTAAGCCAGTTCATGTGTTTGTTTACAAAATATTACCCTGTCAAACACTCATTTTTCTTTCAAGACACCTTCAAGTAATGCATCAGTTAACTTGCCACAAGTTGGTCCAACCAGTGCTACATATGTGAAAGCCTCAGATGTAATGAATATTAGTGCAGTAACTCACAAGAAGCAAAATATGAACGTTTACTTCTGAATGGAAAATTGCGGACTTCATTGCTAGACTAGATTCATTTTTCTTCAATTGACTAGGTCTGTAAAGTCATATAACATTTCAATGAAAATCTGTGTTCCCAATGCATTTGCGCATGAAAATAAAAGCTATTATTTGGATTTTGAGCTTTGACTTTTCTTTACTACATTACTATAATTCTGATAATAAGAGTGTATAATAACAGTGGTATAATAGGGAAATAAAAGGGAAAAGTTGTATACAGGTTTTCTTTGCTGTTCAGTATAATGTAGAAAAGTAGGTCAAGGTTACTAAAAAACGAAGTAGTGAATGTACACATTTAATAAAAGAATGAAGAGATTTCCCTCATAGGCAAAGTGATGTCCTGTTGATGCACATTTTGCAGACATGCTGACATGATCTGACTTCAGCATATTTGTTGATTCATACACACAAATATGTCACAGGGGTTAACTTCTTTTGACATTTACATTAGCGTTGAGAATAGTAAAATATGTGATGTACTAAATGCTCTACACTTCACAAAGCTTAGCTGTCTCAACCCAAGTGTCATGACTGGACATGGTGGCGTAAGGAGGTGTGGGATGTGGGAAAGGTGAAACCAAAAAAATGCTGGCTGACAGGGATAAGGCTCAATAAATTGCTGGTTTAATGCAAAAACATAAGCTGGGAGAACAGGAACCAAAAAATGCAAAGTACAACCTAAATGCTAGACACAAACTCAACTTACGGGGGGATACAAGGAACGGGAGGCAACACAGGAATGATGCGTGTCCGAGAAGCGCGACAGCAAGACAGCGAGGGAAGACGTACAATGACCCGACAAGAACTGAATGCAAACTGGGCACTTAAACAGACTACAGACGTAATGAGAAGACATAACACAGCTGGGGAGAGACAAAAGGCAGGGGAAGTTGATTGGATGACAAGGAGGGCAGGTATACAGTCAGGTGGAAACAAATCATGCTAACAAGGCTCGAGGCAAGGGAAACCAAATGAGAGCAAGACAAGAACTAAAAAGAAACCCACAGCTCGAGGATAGCAAAATCCCAGAAACAGAAAACCCAACCCGAAATCACAGATACATGACAACGAGACATGAGACAATTAAGTTACAGAATATGAAAGCAGTTAGCATGGCACCCCATTAAGGTGTTGAAAGATTGGGAGAGTTCAACGGAGAAACGTAAAGGATGAAGAAGTGCGGAAAAAGTGAAGAAAAGGCAGGAGCACAAAGAAGTCTACAGCTTGTCTGGCTTACTTCAAGTAGATAGCTTATAGAGATTAATGTCTTGAGTTGGTGGACAGGTTTGAGTGAGAGCTCTGGATGGTGGTTGCGTGACCTGGATGCACGGTTGATGGGAGGTGCAGAGAAGGATGAAGGTGAGTGAGGGAGCAGTTAGGGGTGGGAGGGAGAGCTGCAAAGTTTAGCATTATGGGTGTGGTCCACAGTGAGCCACGAGATTGATGAGGACAGAGTGAAGGTAGTTGATTGAACTGGAGGGTCACAGATTGATGGCAGGGAGCCACTGTGAGCTGCGAGAGGAAGACAAGAAGAGGTGGCTCATGTGTGAGTGTGAGAGCTAAATTTTGATGCTGAAGTAACTCTCCACAAAACTGAATTCACATTGTAATGCAGGTTGCTAAACTCAATGCTAATGTATACATGCTGGGGTGTGCAGTCGCGGCGTTGGAACTTTATTGCTCCACAACCCTTCGATCAAATTTTACAATATAAATCATTTTGATGCAAGTGAAAATTTAAATTAGCAGCCTGAACTCTCTCGCGCTTGCACATGCACGCACGCACACACACAAGCACACGCAAGCACACACACACACAACACACTTAATATTTTGCCCCACCACAGAGATAAGCCATAATGAGCTCCACCGGCACCTTCGACACACCTTTCACAGCCCTGCGGCTCTTTTTCCCTTCATCGCCAAATTCTGTCCATCATCTTATCTTCTGGCCTCCCACCTCTATTACTCTTAACCGTTATTTTACCCCTTGAATTTTCACACCCCTCCCTTACTTTGTCTTTGCTCTTCCACCTTCTCAACAACTTTGAGCTTTCACATGTAGTCATTTCCTTGCACTTTATCTTCCTTCCCCTTTTTCTCAGCTCATTGCTCTCTGCCACTTTTCACCATTTTAATATTCATCACCTCAGACTCACATTGAGAAAACTATTGCAGCATACGCTCCAAATGCAGACTTTCAAATATTAAAAAAGAAAAAATAGACTGAAAAGATTTTATATTTAATTGCAAATGCTTTGTTTGCGCAGATGGGATTTTGAAACAGGGGCGACAGACCCCCCCCAACCCCTCTTGCAACCACCCACCCCCGCCACCCCCCCTAACCATAACCATAACACACACACACGCACTGTGGACAAAAAACATGACAGCTGTAAAAAATAACTTTTTACACCTGTCACGTTCATTCATGTTGTTCCAAAGCCAGGATGGAAACCACACTGCTGTGTCTAGATCTGAGAATCACCTTCCCAAATGGATCCTCCTTTTCTATGATGCCTGCCACACTGTTCTTGACCTGAAGTGTGTAAACCAGGACATCTCCACAATAAACAATAGCCATCAGCAACTCGGTGCAGAACTTATCCACTCCAGGGTCTCGGTGACCTGACCTGAAATCCAGACATAGAAGAGGCCACTTCAGAATTCTCACTCTTTTTCCTCATGAAAAGGTATGTACGTCGGGATGCTCTTTATTGACAACAGTTCTACGTTCAATACAGTGTTCCCCCACAGGCTCACACACAAACTGCTCTCTTTTGGAGCATACCCCACCCTCTGTGACTGGCTTCTTGCTGACTGGCAGATCTCAGTCTGTCAAGATAGTAAACAGGACCTTAGCCAGAATTGACACCAATACAGGAACACTACAGGGGTGTGTCCTCAGTCCAATCCTCTAGAGCAGAGGTGTCAAACTCAAGGCCCGGGGCCAGATCCGGCCCTCCACATCATTTTTTGTGGCCCGCGAAATGCTGATTTGACTTCAAGTTTCTGGCCAAAATTTGCAAGTTGTCTTTAACTTTTAAAAATCTGTGGAGAAAATACAAGCATTTTTTAATTCACAATCAGTTTTTGCCAGCCTCTGATTTAAAAACTTGGTGCGTGTTTTACAAAAGCATTTAGAAAAGATTTGACTTCACAATCATACCGGCCCTCTGACAGAAACTAGAACTACAATGTGGCCCATAATAAAAATGAGTTTGACACCCCTGCTCTACAGCCTGGTCACCCTTGAATGTGCCCCCCCAAATAAGGACAACGTCATCTTGAAGTTTGCAGACGATAGGATGCATCGCCAGCGGTGATGAAGACAGCTTACAGGATGGAGGTGGCCAGACTGGTGGCGTGTTGTGAGGACAAGAAACTCATCCTAACACGGACAAGACCAACCAGATGACTGTGGACATATGGAAGGAGAGCAGGACTCATCAGCTACTGCTAAACAAGGTCGGGAAGTGGAGAGGGTGAGCAGCTTTATGTTCCTGGGGATGGGTCCACATCACGGAGGACCACACAACTGGTGAAGAGGGCTCAGCAAAATCAGTACTTTCTGAGGAGGCTGAGGAGGTTTGGTATGTCACCAAAGGTCTTCAACAGCATCTCCAGCTGCATTGTTGAGTCCACCCTAACCACAAATGCCTTCAGAGAGTGGTCAAGACTGCATGCAAGATCACCATAACTCCGATGCCCTCGCTGCAGATCACTTACCAGCGCAGTCAACAGGAGAGCTTCCTCCATCACAAGGGCCCCCACCATCTCCAACACAGATAATATGTGATATATCCCTCTGGGACAGGAGTGTAAATTGCAGACCTAGTAGACGCAGAAACTCTTCCCCTTTTGCATCAGACTCCTCGACAGCCGCTGGTAGTTCAATGCAAATTAAATAATATCACTCTCATACATCTCATACAGCTGTGATTGTGCCAAGACCATGCACACTATATACAGTATGAAGTTTTGCACTATTTATGCTGCTCCTTCCTTGCAGCTTAAAGTTTGCTCACGTGGGTTTTTTTCCCGGCACTCTGGCCTCACACTCCAAAAACATTATTAGACTCACTAATTGTCCCTATGTGCGATTGTGGGTGTGAATGTTTGTTCATCTTTGTGTGCCCTGCAATTGGCTGGCAACCAGTTCACGGTGCCCCCGCTTACAGGCCAAAGTCAACTGGGATAGGCATAAGCACACCAGTGACCCTAGTGAGGACAAGCAGCTATAGAACATGGATGAATAGCTCGTGCAGACGGCAGAGTAAGAATTTCATTGTATGGAGAAATGTATTTCTACCCTCTGCACGAGACAGTAAACAATTTGACTTACAAAATCTATCCAGAAACAAAAAATCAGCATATTTCCAAAGGTAAGTATTTTTTTTTTTATTGTCAGGTATTTTTGGCGCTACTGCCATTTGGTATATATCGTCAAAGTACTAATACTTCAGAGCCCTCTTTGAGTTGTGTCTGCCTTGCAAAACCACGTGTTTTAAATGAAATGTGTACAAAGAGGTTCTGGAAAATGCAACAGCACACGAAGTAAAATGTGTTCTTTTACTCATGGTAACACTTAAGTTGGTTCTTGTAGTTTTTCTCTAGCATTATTTTCCATGTGCTGCTTCCACAAACGTTGTACAAACCTTCCAATATTCCAAATTCCTCGGCTCTTTATTGTGCTATCAATCCCGCTTAGACTTGTGTGCAGAATTTTTACTTCAACCTTTTCTCCATGCAGCCTTCCTCATTTCATTTCAATTACCGCCTACCTCCTCTCTTCCAGCTGGCCCTTCATTTCCCTATCCCCATCTCCTTCCATTCTCCCTGTGTATTTGTGTGTGTGGCATCTGGGTGCTTGTGGTTATTTTTCAGGCAGCAGCCCAGAAGATTGGACTGTCATAATCTATGGTCTTGAGTTATAAGTGTTTCTAAACCAAACCTGCAGACAGGACTATTTTTCCTCTTTTCCATCACCATACCTCTTTTTTTTCCCTTCACCTGATATGCCATCAACACCCGCTATTCTTCATATTCTTCAGTGTCTCAGTGTCCATTTCCCCCAGTGATCACAATTCAAATTCTTGCTATTGATCACGCCACTGTGGCTCCATGTAATTGCTCATGCAGTAAATTAGGTGTTCACTTTTGGCGCGTTTTAGTATTTCAATGGGAAGATGGAATAATGACCATCTTGTTTTTGTCCATATTTATATTAAACCCATTACGCTGCCGATGATGGGACCCTCTTATTGAAGTTCTCATTAAATGTTGAACACCATCATAGTGGAGCTGGTTCCCGATGGGTATTATAAATTTGGCCCTCCGACCATTTACACTCACTTATCTTCTTTATTGTTAATTATGGGCACTCCTATATTTCCATTGTGACCCAAGTTTCACCTCTATTCCCATATTCATTTATTGTTCCACACCTTAAGAGTTTGCAACTTATTTGACATCATTGGGACATTACATAGACAGAGGACAATCTATTGATTAGACATTCAAGCAGCAATGGTAATGACTGTAGATTAACTATGGATGATGGCATATGGGTAATTGTAGGACATGTGAAGAAAGCAATCACTTCATGCATTTGGGATGGAGAAAGTTTACAGTCCTCAAACTAGAGTACAGTACTTGCTGAGTCTCAAATAGTAAAAGAAAGAGAATAGGAGAGTAGAACCATTTAAAAAGTGCAAAGCAGTTGTCTGCAACCCAGGGCTTCAGACACATATGTGGCGTCTGTGTATATGTTGCTTTTCGAAATGTAAATGTGCATTTGAAGATTTCTAGTTGTTAGATATCAATACCATCCAAAAGTTTGGACACATCTCAATTTTTTTTTCTCTTTCTCTCATTGTAAATTACTATTCACTCAATAGCGACTTTAGATGTCAAACATCAATTCATACTGATCTGGTAGAGAATAAACTCACTCGCTGCCACTGGAAATTTCATGGTGTGAACATACTATAGTTGATGTAGTCATGAATTAAAGCATGCAGGCAACGGCTATGAGGAAATCACTTCTCTACTGCGGCTTTGGCTACCCAAAATGGAATATTACAGGTGTATGGAAACTTTCACTTTGACAAACCACTTGCCACGACCACAAATATGTGAAAACCTTTTCACACCCACTTGATCTGAGTCACTCCCTCACACATCTAGGGGAAATGAAGTCATAAAACTGTCTTTACAATAGTATGTGCACCCTTGTTTGCAAGTATTTGCCAAAAGTAGCAAATGCGTCTTGACATCATTCATTCGTCAGGGTTTGTTCAAGATTGCAAACGTTTGTAATTTGCTAAAGACCCTGATGGTAACACAACATTTGCTACGTTCACCAACGCTTGCAAATGAATAAATGTAATAATAATAAAAAAAAAATAAATAAAATGTTTTGTGTCTGTGGAATATTAATGAAGCTGCACACTCCATCTTTTTTTAAAATTTTTTTTGTCCATCTTATGTGCTGGCCATTTTTCCACATGCTGTCAACTGAAAATGGCATCATAGTAACTCAGGGCTCATTAACGTCAAGTGAGCAATGATTGGAAAAATAAGTACTAATAAAGTAGCAAAGGTAAATATAATGGTAACATGTGAACACAGCATCTTCTGCTGATGTTGTTGTAAATGGAATTGTTCACAATTCATGAACGTGTGGCCTTAAATGAATCACATTGGCAATCATGTTATGGCATGTTATGTTATGTCCCCAAACGCATAAGGTAAATATTTACCCGTAAGATTGGCATTTTAGGCAAGCGCTGACATCTACTGCCTATTCCTAACCCTAAACCATTTCTTGTCCAACTTTCAGGCAATTTTTCCTAATCAGTGTTTACTTTGCATCCATGACTGCTTTTCAGTTCCCCATTGGGCATCCTCACCTGTTAATCCTTATGAAGGTTATTGTATACATGAAACAACAATTCTTATTCAACTAAACCCAAGGCCTTTTTTTTATCTCCAGTGTAGTGAATTAAAAGCTCAATTTTCTCTCTGTCAATAAATACTTGAGCTCAGGATTTGTCTTTGCCAGGAGATATTGACAATGGCATTCTTCAGACTTGAGAAAGCAGGGATTAAATAATAATAATATTAAAAAAAATAAAATAAAATAAACCTTCATATTGATGTAGCAGTTTAAGCAGGTACTCAACTAGTAAGAGTTGGCCAATGATGATAGGGCCACACATTGACATTTTCCCCAGGAAAGCTATGCCAAACAGGACTGAGATAACGGAACAAACCTGGCATCTGAAAAAGAAAAAAATGCTTACACTGCAAGCAGACAGACTTCAAAACACAAAAGTCATTCAACTTGTCTTGCTGCCTTTGTCTCTTTCGCTTCCAGCCCCTCATCTATCAAACTTGATAGGGATGTGACAGACATCATAATTCCACAGCTTTGGTCGGCATTTAAAGCCTCAGCCCCTATGAAACCCCAGTGGTTTGAGTGAGAGCAGTGCAAATCCTATGCAATTGTAGAGTAAAACATCTCAAAAGGTACAAAAGCAGTGGTTGTGTAATGTATTTTTTTTCTTAATCTAAAGATGCAAAAATGAAATTTTTTTCTCTCTCAAAAAAAAAAAAAACAAGTACTGTAATGGCAGGGAAAGTATTCCTGAATAACAAGCACATTCCTTGAGGTCGTACAGTATATGATGCAATAGTAAGCCCAAGACGGTATCGGGTAATGCCTGTCGCTCATCCCGCTATCTTTTTAACTTAACTCTATTGTGCTTGACAAAATCCCACTGGACACAATTTGTTAAGATACTGAAGCTGTATCACACATCTAAAATGGAGACATAGCAAACACTGCAAAGGATGAAAGGTGAACAACAAGATTTATGAACAGTTAGGGAGGTTTATTAGATTTGGGAGGCACATTTGTTGGGAAAGAATATGAATTGCTTTATCTGTGAAAAACAAGGTAATGAAATACTGTATTACTAGCTCATGTGAATCTCTATCCTCCCTTTTATTTTGTGGAACATACGTTAATATTTGAAAGTTCTGCATGGTTTAGGAATGAAGCAGTTTTTAGTTAACCAATAACCCATGGTAACATCTCAGACACATAGGATGAATGTATTTATCATCTCTAGTCATAATTGCTTCACAGCCTCTCCCATCTGGCATCCAAACCAAAGTAAACAGAACACAAATGAGGAATAACCCATGGAAAGTGGAAGTAGAAGCAGACAAAAATGATGATGCCATACAGCAAAACTCAGGTGATGCTGAAAATTTTCTCAAGTGCAGGTTCATTTCACAGTATAGATGTTTTTGCCTAGAACATACTGTTTATTCACATTTCATGAGAATGGTCTTTGTCTGATGATGGTTGGGCTTCAGCTGTCAAATATTTATGGAATTAAGTATTATACTGATTATACCATCGATAACTGAGGTTTTCAGTGGGAAGATAGTTTTGCATTGACAACCAAATAACACTTTAAATAAAGGTCTGCAAGATGGGTCAAGAAATTAATTAGAATTCCTGAAAAAGTGCAATAATAAAAAAATAAACTCATGGTGCAGAAATAGGGCACCAAGTAGTTATTTAAAAACAAGTAAATAACAAAATGCATGACAAAAAGCAGAAAGGAGATGAGCCGTAACATTCACAAGTTAAACCCATAGGCCAGCGGCGTCAAACTGATTTTTGTTGTGGGCCACATTGTAGTTATAGTTTCTGTAAGAGAGCTGGAATGACTGTGAATCAAATCAATTTTAAGTGTGTCACACACTTAGCTAGTTTTGAAAGCAGAGGCTGGTAAAAATTGTTCAAAAGAGAGATTGGGCAGAAATAAAATGGGTGCTTTTTTTTTTCTATGAAATTTTTATGTTGAAGACAACTCGTTTGATATTTTAGCCAGAAACTCGAAATTAGATTTGCATTTCGCAGACCGGATCTGGCCGTCGGGCCTTGAGTTTGACACCTGTGCCTTAGGCGCAATGATGTCTTTTCCAGTCAACAGCCAGGGTTGGAACTTTGCAAAAAAATGTCCAATTTAAATTCCACAAACACAATATAACTTCCTTTTTAATACAAACTAAAAACATATTGACTGCATCAATGCATTAGAGAGCATATATTGAACAAACAAAAGTGAGGATAACACAACAACTGCATACAATTTCTATAAAACTGCAGCTAGAATTCATAAATAACAGATTGTCAAACATTTAGTCCCTAACATTTGAAATAAAAATAGCAAAGTGGATGAGGTAGATAGGGATCTAACCTGTTTTTGCAAGTGTGTGTCCACTTGGAATATGAGAAACATACAAAAAGCTGTCTCAGTCTGCATCCGTAAAATGTAATGCTCTATGGAATAAAACCTGCAGGTCAACCACTGCACTTGAATGTAAATTGCCGTTTGTCCAGCCCACTCAGACACATTTGTTCCACACTGTAGAAAGGATTGTGCACATTAAAAAGAAGCAGGTAGAAAAGCAATCCTTAATGTTTGCTCCTCCCTGTAGATAAAGATAAATGAATAGCAAGACCAGCTCCAGAGTGAGTAATCTGGATGTATTCCAGCCCATCCATTAGTTTCTTCCACTGAGTTTCAAACCTTGGCCCTCAGTGCATATTTGGAGAACTAGCTCACCTCTTAATAACACCATCACATCACAAAATAATGTTGAAAAAAAAAACTACAACCATGGCTACAGAACTGCATGGTGTGATTCCCATATTGGATTTTTTGTGACCTCTGATATTTTTACATTGGCTACTTCTTCACGTTACAAAAACAAATGCAAGAAATGTAATGCGTGAGCGCAAACCATGACGTCAAGTGTTTAGTCATCCTGAATTACTTGCAAAAATAAATACGACTGAGCATGTAGGGGATTGATAGAGAGTAAGGAGGTAGGAATATTTTTAGAAAAAGGCAACCTTTTACAATCTCATTTAATGGCGACATCTCGTCGTCTAAGTGAACCATCTGGATGACTGAATTACTACAGTCATGATAAATGTCAACATCATGCATGAGCTTTGATTTGTTTCACACAAACAAATTACAGTGAACCTTCGCTACTTCACGGTTCGCAGTTTCGCCACATTGCGGATTTTTTTTTTCCATTACGTGGATTCACCACATTGCAGATTTTTTTTTCCATTATGCAGATTCATGACTTCAAGGACTGTTTTCTTTCATTACATATTGAACTTTTGCAATTACACCCAAGCTTGCTGCTCCTACGAAGGCTTGTATTGATCCTAAATGCCATAAAAAAAATGATGATTGCTGAGAAGGTGATACTTCTCGAGGAGACGGGTTACGCAGCTGTGGCCCACCATTTGGAAATGAACGAATCCACTTTTCGCTACATTAAGGACGAAGCGAACATTAATGGACGGCTGGCTGCCATCACCTTTGGCAATTCAGCGAAGCCATTTATTACAGCTAGGAATAAAACAACCGTCTGTATGGAAGCTGTATTGCCGACTGCAGACGGAAGAAGCCCTTTCTTTTGAAGTCTTGCGCAGCTGTGGTCATATTAGTAGCGGCCCTAACGTTGAATTAAAGTCTAATCCGTACATGATCAAACAATGTTGAGTTTACACTTGAAATACCATTTTTTTTCTATAAAAGAAATCTAGGGAAGAGGTTTCCAATGTTCTGGTGAACGTCGCCTTTGCTTCTCCAACTCTGCCTCCTGCCTATGTGTTGACAACAACAGCGCCAGGGTGTGCTTTATGAGCTATACGGTGCGTGCTTATAGAGTTTTAATCTACTCCCGCCCCAACACCCGCCTAACAGTCACATTCGTGTCGGTCATGAAGCGCACCGACAGCAAAAGGCACACAAGCACACACACACATTGTCGGGGTAGCAAACTGCCCTAAGCATTGTGGTTAATGTAGTTCTTCAAACCTACTATTACAATAATCATGTACAGATTAGACATTGATTCATTTAATTTTAATTTTGTTCAATTAGGCAGCTAGTGGGTAATTTATACTGCATTAAACACTGGCAACGGGGACCATCTAATAAAATGCCAGCGAAATTCGGTCCTGTTTTGGCGCTCCGAATCGGTGAATGAATGTGATTTCAGGGCAAAGTCTTGGTATATTGAGTCACGGCTTGTGACTCTTCCGCAGCAACAGATTGTGTGTTAGTCAGTCATTGTCCTGACATGCTTTTCGGGAACAATTTCAAAATAAATACCTTTGTGGAAAATACCAGCGTTTATGTACATACATTATTCTGTAGATTATGTTTATTTTTATGTTTAATCCATTAACAAAAACTAAAAATGATCTTGTGCTGTTCAGGGACGAAAAAATTTGCAGCGTCCTAATTTCGGCCCATTCCTAATGATCATGCATTTCTTGGCAACCTTTGTCACGTCATCCTTAATTGTTATCACCTTTGAACCTACAGTATAATAGGGCCTATATTGACTGCTGTGACTGGTTGTGACTAATTTGTGCCTTGATTTATTATCAGTTACCATTTAGTTGAGTTGCTTTGGATCTTTAATGTTCTTTATTGAGACAATGAAGAAGAATCAACTGTCTGCCGATATCTTGGTCAGCTTTTGCCGTTGTGTAATTGAGAGCATCCTTAACAACTGTATCACAGTCAGATGTGGCGATTGTTCTGTCGCTGGAAGTAAGACTTTGCAAAGAGTGGTGAAAACCACCCGACACATCACCAGTTAACCGCTACCAGCAGCTGAGGATGTCCAGAGGAAGCACTTTCTGAGCCGAATACACAGTATCCAGGAGGACCCCTTCAATCCTGCCCGTGGACTCTTACAGCTGCTTCCATCTAAAAAAAACAACTTTGTTTTTCCCCCTCTTTTTTGATCCCTCTCCTACCTACACAATGTCACTGCCACTTTAACCATGTAATTATTCAACATGCCATTGCCACTACTCATGTATTTATACATATTGCAATTGTCATTTTACTCCTGTATTTATACATGATGTTATCCACACTTTACTGCTTCCTGTATTATATACAATGCACATTGCAATTTTACTCCTTCATTTATTTATATTCATTATACTCTGTTAAGGGCTGTTTGTATATACATCCTGCAAATATTGCAAATAACTATATATGTTAACTATAAACTATAAACTGTTTAGGCTGCAGGTATAAAAGACTACATATTCAACCCTTTCTTAAATGATCGTATCTGTACATTTTTAAGGAGGCAGCCACCTACAACGGCATCACAGATATTGAGGAGTACACAGACTTGGTGACCTCCTACATCACCAAATGCATGGACGAAGTGACCCACATCAAGAGGATCACCACACGGGCCAACCAGAAGTCATGGCTAACAGGAGGGCCAAGGCCTTCAAAGCTGGGGAGAAATCAGCCTTGAGAACAGCGAGAGCCAACCTTTCCCGTGGCATCAGGAAAGCCAAACAAGAATACACAAAACAAGATAACTTCTCACTTCAAGGACAGCAAGAATGCACACAGCCTATGTATGGCAAGGCATTCAGGCAATATACCAATAGGTTTAGTTCAAATGTTTGTTTGCTTTGTGTCCTGTCTGGGTAACAGGCGAATCTTGCTTGGGTAAGCGAGTGATGTCTCATGTCAACATTTTTTTTAGATGCCAGATAACACTATGAATGGTGAGTCAGTTTGAAAAAGAAGCAGATATTACTGCCGATGGCAGCATAATCTTGAAATTGGCAGAAAATAAAATGGGACAAGACTCCTTTTTGAAGAACCAAAGTTCTTGTCTTGTAGTGTGTCACTGTGGGAGTGTGCATGTGTGCATGTGTGTTCTCATGTGTAAATGTGCAGATACAGTATTTTTCTTCTGTGGAGTCACAGAAATAGAAAATGCTGACCTCGATGCTCATTACTGAGCTTTGTCTCCAACCAATAAGATTGGCCGCACTGACACAAGGTTCCGCAGTTTGCTACTTGATCCTACATCCACTCGCATAATATGCTGACAGAAACGAAAGTGCAGGAACTTTATGATTAACATTGAAACATTCTTTCTCAAATTGTGAACAGGGAGGAGTGCGTCACGATGCAGGAACTAAAATACAGACATTCCATAACTTCATACTTTTACAGTGTTTTTTAGTTTGATGAAAAAACTTCCCAAAATCCCATAGATGTTCAATTTGAAATATCACTAATGATGATTATACACGTATGTTGAGTAGCAGCTTTCCTTCTTAAAACAAATGTAATCGAAGCATCTGGTGTTTTTTAATTTTTTTTCAGAGATTATGATAACTCATCATTGTCAGTAGAGACAATGACTACCGTTGCATCGGATACTGCTATATTGTCAAAATGCTTTATTTGTTCAGCTTTGCATATTAATCGAGAAGTTGCTAATGTTTTTTTCCATAAGTATTTGCAGAACCGCACAAACCACCAGTATTCATCAATGGGACTGATATGGAGAGGGTGAAAGTCTTCAAATCCTTGGCACCTACATCAGTGAGGATCTCATCTGGTCCCACAACACTTGATAGATCATCAAGAAGTCCCAACAGAGACTGTACTTTCTGCGGGGACTGAAGAATTTTGGCATGTCAGCAAAGATTCTAAACATGTTCTTCAGATGTACAATCCAAAGTGTCCTCCACCTTCATCATAGTCTGGTACAGCACAGCACAAGAGAGGAAGGCTCTCCAGCATGTGATCAAGCCCTCACAGAGCATCTGTGGCGCAGCCTTACCCTCACTGCACATTTACCACGGGAGGGTTCTGCGGAGGACAAGCAACATCATCATTGACAAGACACACCCACAAAACAATCTGTTTGAAATGCTGCCGTCAGGCTGACGCTACAGGAGCCTGAGTTCCAGGACTGCCAGGCTGGCAAACAGCTTCTGCCCACAAGCCATCTGGATTCTCAACAAATCCCTCAGGAGCTAATCTGCCTCTTACTGCATTCATAAACAACATTTTGCACGACAGGATATTGTTGTCTCTTTGTTTTTTTATTGGTATTTATTGCCATTTTTTATTTACTCGATTGTGGAATGTATTCGGCTGCTCAGGAAGCGAACAGAATAAGAATTTCATTGTGTAGTATAGTAATACTTTACATATGACAATAAAACTCTTGAATCTTGAACACGAAGTATGACCAAAGGTTGGGAACCCGTTTGGCTGCGGACTCCGACCTGAAGAGAGCCGACTTCTCGAGACAGGGAATTTGGCCTCAAGCTGTTTAAACTTGAAAGCTTATTCAAAATAAGCATATCAGGTGATACTTTTTTTTCATGAGGGAGGATGGGCCAAAGGATATTAATACCCATTATATGGCGTGCATAATTATGAGGCGACTTCTTTTCCTCGGGCAAAATGGGGCAATAATAAAAAAAAAAAAAAAAAAAAAAAAAAAACATCTTTCAGAGGGATGCACTACACCTGAAACTGTTGAAACATCGGGGAATGATCGGTATTTCATTGCAAATAGTGCTCAGGGTCACAAGAAACGAGGGAAATTAACTGCCAAAGGTTTGGGAAGACTCAAACGTGAGTCTACCAGGAATCCATTATCCACTGAACAGAATCCTACCTGAAGTGCTCTGAGACATCGCCAAAATAAGTAAACTGAGCACTACTGAACAAGTCACAAGTTGAAATGTCAAGATTGGGACAATGTATATCAGAAGCCAGATTTTTCAAAGGTCATATGGACTGATGAGATCAAAGTGACTCTTGATGGATCAGTTGAATGAGCCCGTGGCTGAATCAGTAACTTGCACAAAACACTTTGATTCCCGAAAGATGGAGTCAGGGTCCGGGTATGAGTTGGTATTATTGAAGATGATACGGTTGGACCTTTTTGGGTTGAAGAAACACTTACAATTACCTCCCAAACCCACTGCCAGTTTTTAGGGGTCACGAGCACTGGTCCAGGAAAAAGTCTGCATCTTTCAAGACCATGATTTTTATGCAGGATCTCAATCATCCATTACATTCACCAAAGTACTTCACTGTGTTGGTCACCAATAAAGGCCTAAAAGATGACGGAATAATGAGGTGGTCTTCTTCCTCATGCCACCTACACGCTTCTGAGGACTAAGGGTCTTTCTTAAACGGGAACTTTTCTGTGAAGGAAAACGGTACAGCCCTCTAAACAGTGTATAGGAGGCTGTGGTTGCAGTTGCACAAAAAGTTGATCATCAACAGATGAAGTTGGAAGACACTATGGATGGAAGGCTTATTATAATTTATTGATTATTTTTTATGTTGTTTTTTTACATTTTGAGTTATTTATTATTCTCACTTTAACAAATAAAAATGCACACAGAGAGGTTTCTCTGAGAGCCAGACTGTCATTTTTACCCTTTTAAATATTCAGTTTTGAGGGTTATTAACAATCTGGGTCAACCAAGAGTGCTGCCATTGTTCAAAAATAAAAGAAATCCTCAAAAATACAACTTGCCTAATAATTGAGCACACTGTGTACATCTCATGTTAATATTACATAGGATGTGCTTTTAAGTGGCATTCTGCATTTGGAATTCTACAAATTAGCTAAATCATCAACTTCACAAATGGCCACGAAAGAGAAACACATTAATTGTCAGCCAAAGTTGACAACAAAAGTAAAATGAAAAATAAAAGCCATTAGAACAGCATGTCTATTGATTTAATCGTCCTGGCTGTTTATGATGTGAAAACCACTAAGCTTGTCATCTTTAATTAACAGTGTTTGGTGCTTGCAACGGAATATTAGAAAATGCTCATATGGTATATAATAGTGTTCTATTTGGGTCCTTTCTCCATAATGGTGGAGCATATTAGCAGGGATAAATTATTTGAATGTTTGTTGATTCTGACTATGATGGAGGAGATGTGACAGGATTGTAGGAAATTGGGGTGTTCTACATTGGTAGAACTTGTATCTGACGAAATAGACATGGGATAATAGGTTCACTGTGTGGAAACTCATCATCAAGTAATGCAAAGCTAAACATGTGTTTTTGGTTTCCATTGTGTGGGGCATTTGTTGCTCTTTGACGCTGTCTATAATGTTGCAATCTGCTTTCTTCCTATTTACTCTACGAGGTACAGCCACAGATAATGAATTCATCCCTCAACAATCGCAAATGCATCATTTCCATTTCTGCCAATTTTCAAGCAACACCTGCTGAATCCTATCAATTTTCACCTTATTTTAGTATTGCAATCCAACTCAATATCCTTTGACTTGGCTTTATTTATTTATTTATTTATTTATTTATGTTTTGTACTGTGGGATGCCACATTCTGTTATCTCTGTTAATCACTGACGGAATCCTCATGCACAGGTCTTATAAGCAGCAACCAGTAACCACAATTAGAAAAAGGAGAACATGCTTTGTTTGTCCTAGGAGTTGTCATTAGATGGGTCCATTTTTTTTTTTTTTTAATCATGCAAAAGATGCTCAGAATATCAATAGCAGTCCAGGTGCGGATGAAGCAACCACAGCATTTATTCCTCACACATTTTTTATTTATTTATTTATTTATTTATGTTTACATTTTCATTCTCTTCTCCTTATCTTGCAATATGGTGATTTTTAATCACCTAATATCATGGCACAATGAACAGATTGCTATTATAAGTTGTACACACACGAGACTAAACAAAGAGAAGGACTCAGAGAGGAAGCTCTGCTGTAATTAAAAAAAGAGCCTTTGTTTGTATAAATTTGTATATGTAGGGTTGGGTCTACCGACATTGTGTTGTTACAGTGTATGATGCCTAGTCACAAAAACAGGCTTATTTTGCAGAGATTAGTTTTGTGTTATTGGGGAAAATACGAAGTACAAAGATTTCCATTTTGGGGTTTCTACAAAAACAGCCTTCTTAAGGTCTTGACTTTTATTTGCCAGCAGCCAAAATTTTCAGATTGTAATCAAAGTGTATGAAAATAAGAGTTTAGCAGATGATTCACACCACTTTGTCAAGTTTTTTAGCTACCGTCATGTATTATATAATATCGTAAATGGAATTAAGTGTTGAATTCGGATATATCAGTGTCTTAATTTTCAGATTTGGAGACATAAGCTCAGTTTTATGAAAACATATCACCCCCTGACACTATATAACTTTTGCCAAAAGCCACCGGTTTCTTATTTCGTCATTCAGTTAAATATGTCATATGCATCAAAATAGAAACAGTAATTGTTGTGTCTGGTATATGTTTGTGCTTGTTGATTTGGTGGTGTCATTGCATCACATTAACATGAAGAACAAAGACTGTGATGGAAATATGCTTTTCCCTCTGACAGCTTGTTCCCATGACAACAGTTGTTCTGAGTGACATGGGCGGAGACACGCTCACTTTGGAGTTGCATGGATGCACAAACACACAAACATGAACACTTATACCATCCCTCATTTGAAGCCTCAGTCTTTGCTTCTGTGCACCCAAAGTATTTTCACAACTCCCTTGCAGCTTATTGTTGCCCTTTTCTTGTTTATGCCTTCACTTTCAACTCAGGGGTGGGTTGTCATCTCTAAAATTCCCCCAAGTAACAACTAACATGCAGGCTTTTGTGTTGTTTCCAAAAGCTTTTGTCTCCTTGGCGGCCTCCTTCTGTCTCCTGCTTTGCACTTTCATACCCCCCCCCCCCCCCCCCCCCCACACACACACACACACACACACAAGTCCTTTCTTTGCTCCGTTCTTAGGCCTTTCTTGCACGTCAGCCACTGAAAAGGGTTTAAATCGACAAGTGTTGCTCAATCAACCAACAAATCAGCCCATTTATCTGTTTGTTACTTTGCCCTAAGTCAGTGTACTTCTGCTTTTCACTCAACATCAGGCTTTTTCTGAAGCTCATTTTTGAAACCCCCACAGACCCACCTTTCGTAAATATCTTGCAGGGAGACTGTTTATAAAGCCAGTGATCTGCTATTTTTTCTTCCAAAAGGGTTATGATAGCTTTTTAATCTCTGCCCATTAATGCTGAAAGAGTGCAAACTGCCATTAGGGGAAACACAAAAGACCTGAGAAGGCTTTCCTTTGAAAACAACTCATCAGGTGGAAAGGATGGCCCTAGGCACATCTTGTGAATTGTTGTGTTACATTCAATGTTCCACCAAATGGGGCGAACATGCACGATAGTATTTCGGTTCATCTATTGTATGGACTTTATTTTTCCCAAATAAAGAAAGGAAATAAATATGCCATTACGAATTCAAATTGTAACCAGCACAAATTACTGTCTCTTCGGCCTCAAATTTTTGGTCTTCCTAACTTCCTCACATGGCGACACATTACTCAATGTTGAATATGGTTCGCAGCAATTCTTGAATCGGATACCTGCAAAAATGAATTAATGAAGAATTGAAAAAAGTGTCCGATTATTTTGGACAAATAATATGAACGTTCACGAAGGTTTTACTGCATGCGAAATCTACTTAGAGATAAATTCCAATTTCTGCTTATGAGGGGTTGATGAGTCACATGAGGCACAAAACACACTGTGTTGAGACTGTCTCACCAAATACTGACACCAACCAACGTGATCCACTGAATTCACACTGATTGCATTCGTGATGTATTATCCCATATATTTAATTAATGTGAACATGTATCAACGTGAAAATCTAAGAGAAAATGAGGTGAATGAAGATGCTTGGACTATTTGTCTTTGCAAATTTTCATTCCTAAAATGAGTTTTTCCAATGTTTTGAAATTAAGTCTGTTAAGATTGCCAGCCGTTTCTTCTGCCATGGAGAACACGCTCACAAGGCACTGATGATCCTGGCAAACAAAGGGACCCTGCGACTAGCAGGAAGACACCCTTCCGTATACACACAGTTTGGAGGGTTTTTGGTGTGTAGACGCAGTTCATGCATTGATAACGTGAATTTCTTACAGTGAGACGCGCCCCAACGCGATTGTTTTATGAGCTCGGCGCATACGTTAGCGCATCAGTGTTGCCAAACCCATCTTTACTTTCTCCCTATTCATTTTCTCAGGGCAACTTAACTTTTAAGAACCTCAAGAAAATACATTAATTCAGCAGTCGCTACAGAACACCAACTGATTAGTTTAACTAGTGTTGTTTTAAGAAAAAAAAAATACATTCCAACACAAAGCTGCATTTCAAGAGAGAATCAGAGATTGTATTTTTCAGGCAATACCTCCCAGCTCTATCACCACCAGCAGAAACATGTTACACATTATCCTGTGTTCTCTGGCTCAGATACTCTTGCCACTACCCTATCTTGCAGTCACTGACCTTCTTCAGATTACATACTATAAGTCGGGGAATATATAGTCTACTTATGTTGTAGGTCACCCTGTGTTCCAACCTCTTATGGAAGACAATGTTTGCTAGGCAAGGCCAGGAAAATGTATTGATTTTACACATTCATACACAAGGCAACTTAGTAGTGTGGTTCACACAATCATAATCACAACACCTAAAAGCTCTGCTATTCAAAACAGAACAATTGAAGATATCCTAAGACAAAAAAATATTAGCCCTGTACAACTCATTACTTTTGGTCTGTTGACTGGTAGTAGGTATCTCGGAGATCCAGTATACCCCATGTCTTCGGTTTAGCAGCGAAGGACGCTGATGATCATATCATGAAGAGAAGTTATTTCTCCCACCATTTGCTTTTTGTTATAATTTGCTTATTGATATAGGTGCTTAGAAAGAGAGGGGTATGTTTTTTTTAACATTTCAACACTGATTGAGATCTACAGTGTTCCCTTGCTACTTCCTGGTCTTAGTGCTTCGCCTTTTTTTTTTAGTCTCATCACTTCACAGCAGCGCATGACGCACTGCAATCACTCCCACGCTCAGTCCTAACGTGGAGTCTGAAGCAATCTAACAACCATAATACACAATCTTGTTCTAATGAAGGCACTTTAGCTTAAAACTAAACAATTGTTCTTATACAAAAGGTCGTTTTGGTGAGAAATCTACATGACTTTTGTGCTCTCAGACTGCGCGCTTGTGCTCTTAGTCTGCCTGTGCTCTCAGACTGCATGCTTGAGCTATATGCAGATTTACATGTGGAGGAGGGAGTGAATTGTGGGCAGAATGAACAGCATGACAACACAGACTGAGGCCTTTAAGAGGAATGTGGGAATGGGGAGGTGTAGCGGTAGCGCTCAGTGCTGTCGCATGAGTTGACAATTAGTGAGGAGTGCTAATTACTCACTGTAGCCCTCTGCTATATGTTGAAAAAAATGGGATGACTAGTTAAGCTCCATGCTACGATAAGGAGATTACTGGGCATGGGAAAGAAAGTTAGGGAGGGTTTTACTAAACTCACTATATACACTTTATTTCTGTACGTACAATGTTCGAGGGGTGGGTGGTCTACTTTTCGCAGGGGTTTTCCGCTCCCCATTAGCTGCGAAAAATGAAGAAAACTCTGAATGTATGAACAAGTGAATGCATCTGGATTTTCTTTGTCTGCAACATTTTTGGGATTGGCCATTGGCAGTATTTTAGTTAGAAATTCAGTCAATCAAAGTTTTCACAATTGTCAGTTGTCTCCCAGCCAATTTCCCCTGCCGTGCGGAACAGATATTTAGCTTTTTATGACATAGGGTCAGATATATAAAAATGAGTTTTCATAATGCAGATCATACATACAGTGTATGATTTGTATCCACGTAGGGACGTGTCGGATTTGAAAAAAATCATAATTGTATTGTTCATGTTATAAAAAAAATCATAGTTTAATGTAATGTCGCACATAGACCAAAAAATAAAAAAAGATCTAAAATGACTTGTAGTGTAAACCATTCTTTTGACATAATCCTAAAAACTTGCATCATCGTTTTCCTGGCCAGGTTTCAGCCAAGCCTTATCCTGGTGAGTGAGAATAATTGTTGGGAGATGATGGGAAGAGTGTCTCCTCACCTATCCGAACACCCACAGCTAAAGCTCCCGCCTCCTGCCATGTCATGCATTAACCCCGGCAGTGGGACTGCAGGGAGTGAGGAAGTCAGGGAGCGGAAGATGACGGAAGCTGTGTCTCTGTGGAGGAAGGATTAACATAAACAGTTTGTGAGAATCAAATAGAGGATATGAAAGACAGGTAAGGTATGTAAGCAATTTAGCCTAAATACTCCATCCAAAATTAAACCAGTCATCAGATGACCCTAGCTCACCGTGGCTGCAAGTTTAATTTGCACAGAAACAGAAGGGTGGCCATGCCAAGAGCACAAAAAGCATTCTAAAGGCAGCAGCAATAAAAAATTTACAGGTTCTGTATGAAGACTGTAGTTATGAAGGTGAATGTGTAGGAAAACCCTATCTTGTACATATAATAAAAGAGGTGGAGTCTTAAAGCAAAGGTATGAATCTGTCATGTAACACAAACGAGCAAATTGCGGAAAAAGTCTTTCACAAAGGATCTACATTTAACTATTGACAACATCTTTAACAATATCAGAGCAGCAAACCCTTCCACAAAGGGTCCGCTAAATAAATAAATAAATAAATAAAGCTAAATTAAGATAATTTAAGTGTAGCAAAATGTAATCATATTGATTAAGTCACATTTTGTCTGGCCGTAGCGTAGGAATGTTTGGCTGACAGAGAAGAGAGACGACATGCTTCCTCACGCACATCTTCATCCATCCATCCATCCATCCATCCATCCATCCATCCATCCATCCATCCATCCATCCATCCATCCATCCATTGTCCACCACTACATTTAAATTTAGGTCATGGGGGCAGCAGCTTCAGTGGGGAAGCCCAGACTTCCTTCCCCCCGGCCACTTCGTCCAGCTCACCTGGAAAGATCCCCAGGCGTTCCCAGGCCAGCCGAGACACATAGTCTCTCCAGTGTGTCCTGGGTCTCCTCTTCGCGTGACATGCCCGGAAAACCTCACCAGGGAGGCAAATACCAAATACCTGAGCCACCTCAACTGGCTCCTCTCAATGTGGAGAAGCAGCGCATTGACACTGAGCCCCTCCTGGATGACAGAGCTTCTCACCCTATCTCTAAGGGAGAGTCTGAACACCCTGCAGAGGAAACCCATTTTGGCCACTTGTATTCAGGATTTCGTTCTTCTTCTTCCCACATCGGTAAGGGCAGGAACATAGACCGACTGGTAAATTTACCTCAACACACTGGTACAGTGTTGGCATCTCAGTAAATGCTGCACCGATCTGCCTTGTAATTTCCGCGTTGTTCCATCCCACCCTAACTCGCAAACAAGACCCCAAGATACTTGAACGCCTCCTCTTAGGGCAGGAGCTCATCCGCGAGCCGGAGAGGGCACGCCCACCCTTTTCTGACTGAGGACCATGGCCTCAGATTTCATCCCAGCTGCTTCACACTCTGCTTTGAACCGCTCCAATGAGAGTTTGAGGTCACGACCTGAAGAAGCCAAACAGCACCACATCATCTGTAAAAGCAGAGATGCAATGCTGAGACCCCCAAACTGAAACCCCGAAGCGGTTCGACTGTACCTAGAAGTTCTGTCGATAAAGATAATGAACAGAATCTGTGACAAAGAGCAGCCTTGGAGGAGTTCAACCCTCACTGAAAACGAATTTGACAATTCCGGGAATGCGGACCAAACTCTGACATCAATGGTACAGGAACCAAACAGCCCATATCAGGGGGTTCGGTACCCCTTACCCCCGAATCAGCCCCCACAGGGACACGGTTGAACGCCTTTTCCAAGTCCACAAAACACATGTAGACCAGTTGGGCGAACCCCCAAGGATCTTGCCAAGGGTGGCCCCTTTAATCTGTCACCTTCAGAGCCTCTCCAATGTGGCTGCTGAATCTTTTGTGCACACAGTGCAATACAATGCAATGCACCCACATGTACAAACTCCTTGTTCCCACAGCGAGAGCGAATGGAAGAGCGCACTTGTGGATGGCCACCGGCTGTTTTAAATTCCGTGTCTGGGAAAATAATGCCTGTAGATGGCAGTGTAGCACTAGAAAAACACGATAGTATGTTTTTGACTCAAATACGCGCACGCACACATAAACCATGCCGGCCCATGGCACGCATTCTCATTCATGTTTGTAAAATGCACTTTCTGATACAGAACAAAAAACATTCCCATACTCAGATGCTAGATGTGATGCCAACCATTGTGTGGCGATTGTGTCTTTGCTTATGGGTTGTTGCTTATGTAACAATTCTTAAAGAAAAACTGTCACTAGAAAATCAATCAGCGCTATTTGCTTTGTCCTGGACTGATTTTCAATGCCACTGTGATTACAATACGGGAATAGTTTGCTTTGTTGCTGGAATTCTTATAACATGAACTCGTAAAACGCAGACGCACACTAGCACATCAAATGCATCTTCTGCATGCATAATAAAATGCATGTTGAAATTAAAGTCCCTGCAAAGCAAAATTGAGTGTGTACTGTGTTTGACACACCATAAAGAAAGTTGCTAATTTACCAAGAATACAAAAAGAGGCTTTGCGTTTATGAAAACTCAAGCCTCCATCGTTACTTTCAAAGTGTGGGCGTGTCCGCAGACTGTGCCAAGACCGCGGCCGCTCAACTGTCAACCATCAATCAAATACCTCTAATGCGATTTGAAAAATTGATGTCACTTCAACTAGCAGCTTTTTTGATGTGTGTGGATATTAACATGTTTGAGCCACTAGGACCAGACTCCAAATTTCAGCAAGAAGACACTGACCTACCTGAGAATTAATTATGTTCCTTTCCCTTTGTAACATAATGCTTAGGGGTTTCCCTCTCATTTAAAAGCGAGCAACGTGTATTTGTTAGGTATAGGAAAATATGAGATGTCTCACTCGATTGAGTCCACCAAAACAACACAAGACTTTTTCAAAATTTGTTATATATTGCCTAATATAAAAATTCAATATCTCCAAATGTTCATGAATCTGTCAGTAGTCATATTTTTGACAAAATGTCAGAATCTTCTTTGCCCTTCGTTCCACACACCGTGTTTTCAGATCCATGCTGAAATACAAGGTAGGTCTCTCCGACCTGCAGACTTCAGAGGCGCTGAGTGTTCAGGTGCATTGACTCCAAAAGAGGGGAAGGTTGCTGAAATAGATGACACGCTCAGGGCTGAACACACTCTTAGGAGCAGATGCAACCACAGCACTTCTGTAATAGTTCCTCGCCCAGTAATGGTGGGTATATGTCTGCAGGGTGAGTGTGTGTGTTTCAGTGTGTGTTTCTACAATCTTTTACAACGTGGTACTATGATGATTATGACGATGATGATGGATGTGTGGTGTGTTTATTATCACTGATTGTTCATGTATCAGTGGTCTGTTAATGAGAGAGAGAGAGAGATAGAGAGAGCAAGAGCGAGGGCGAGAGCGAGAGCGAGAGAGAGAGAGAGAGAGAGAGAGAGAGAGAGAGAGAGAGAGCGAGAGAGAGAGAGCACATTTAAATTAAACCACAAAATACTGTAACTGCCATTAGATCCGAGTTAATCCTGTTTGTGTTTGTGCGGGACTTAATTAACAAATAGTCATGCCGCTGTGCCTTTTGCATCGATGTGTCCGGTGTGTCTCTTCATGGAGAGACGGTCCCAGCCAGAAATTATATTTGAGTATTCCATCATGTTCAAGAAATTAAAGACTCAAGAGTTCGATTGTCATGCATAGTAATACGACACAATAAACTTCTTATTTTGTTCTCTTCCCCGGGCACACTACATTCCATAACCGAGAAAATAATAAAGTAGGCAATAAAACAAACAAACAAAAAAATCAGTATTACAAGAATACGGGCAGTAATAATGAACCACCAATACATGAATAGACTCAGATTCTGAGCATATTATGGAGTAGATGGAGTGGAAGAAACTGTATACATATGAGGATGATAGTGCAAAATATCATTAGTGCAAAGTATCATATATTTAGCAGCTATTTAAAACTATTATGTGCCGATCAGGGCAGTTCTGTGGCGCAGTGAATAGCATGTCCGCCTCACAGGTAAAGGGACCCAAGTTCAAATCCACCTCGCTCCGGTCTTCCTGTGTGGAGTTTGCTTGTTCTCCCTGAGCTTGCATTGGATCCAAAAACAATGCATGGCTGGTGAATTGGACATACTATACTGTCCTTAGGTTTTATTGGGTGCATGAATGGTTGACCATCTCTGTGTGCCCTGCGATTGGCAACCAGTTAAGGGTGTCCCCCACCTACTGCCAGAAGCCAGCTGGGATAGGCACCAGCACGCCTGCGACCCTTGTGAGGATAAGTGACCATAAAATATGGATGTACAGATTATGCAAACTGGGATATTTTTAGTGTAATGTGGAATGAGCAACTTTCCTTTACTCCTCTTTCTAATTAGAATAGTGGTGAATTCGACCGAACTTCACTGTAATTTTAAAATTACCGTCATTGGAGGTACTTATGGCCAAATCATTGTTGCATTTGGCACAATTTTCATGGATGTGATAATTACTATTATCACACACCAAGCAATTGCTGCACTGCAGTACTGAGGATCTGTCCAACAAGATATCCATCAATTTTCTTTGACTACATTCGGTCAAAATTTGTGAAAATGTCAAACAACATTTATAATAAACCATTTGCATTCATGAGCGGGCAAAGTTACTTCTGTGTACCTGGTAATTTTGATAAACTGATTAAAACCACATAGTGCAGATCATGTCATGATGCAAATAAACATAATTACTGCTTCCTACTTTCTATCGTCAACAAGGGTTAACCCAGAGTATGAAAATATTAAGGCTATTCAGGTATTCAGGTTTTTGCAGTCGTTTACTTGGTCGTTTAAAACCCGAATTTCAACAATACAATATTTGGGTTATGAAATGGTTAATGACTACATAGTCTTTGAGATATAAGTCAGGTCTGTCATGGGAAATGATCCAATTTCACTTTTTTTGTTTTTGTTTTGTAAAGAATGTGCCTTTGTTGGCTGTGAGAGCAGTGTTGCAGAGCAATCATGTAAATAATACTCTTCACCAATAGGTGGCAGCACAGTACTTTGAGACAAGACCTTAAGGGGCTGGGCTGTCAGTCTCACGAATTACTGCCACCGATAGCTGCAACGTCTTGTCTCAAGTACTTTGTAGTGATTGGTGATAGGATTAGAGACTTCGAAGTCTGTGTTGCGTCATCAGTGCAGCTGCAAAGCGAAGTGTGATTCGGTGAGCGGTTTGGTGACATAAGCAATGATGTTTGAAATTACCTGAAGCATGAAACATATGACTGATCCAGGCCATGTTTACTCGTAACCAGGGCTATTCAAACCCAAAAAATACTCCCTATTTTCTGTGTAAAAAAACCTGTCCATATCACTTTGTTTATCAATTAAAAAAAATGCCGCAACACAAATCCGCATTTTGCAGTTCAATTCATTCAAAAGCATGGCAAGTCGCTAATCAGCAGTCGTTTCGCCTGTAGACCTCTGGTTCGCAATTGCGACGTGCAAAAGCGAATTTGGCAAATCTCCACTTAGACCTTCTATTTTTTTGGAAACAAAAAAAAAACGGGGACATATACTGCAGAAGATCCACGGGCAAACTGGAGACATTTACCGCCGTTTGCAAGAACCCTAGCTATGTGTAGCCCATGCCTGAGACTATTTCAAGCATGTCTCCAACCTAATATTACATTCAATGCGCATCCACACTGACATGTGCTAATTTCGCAGTCAACATGGCGACCAACAAAGGGAAGGCAGTTTAAAAAGAACGGTCAGCATTGCTAGCTTAGCAATTCTTTTTAAGGCCTGTAACATTTTTTTTTTTCCAAAAAGGCAACAAGCTACTTCAATGCCCGCGAAGAAACAATCTAAGCTGAATCATTTTCACATTAATTTCCATATGACAAGAAAAGAGCTGGGTGGAAGGCAATCATGGGGTGAATCACATTGAACATAGATAAAGATATGGTGCCCTTTTGTCTTCTGCAAAAGCAATGATTTCTTGACATGTTGAAAAAGTTTGACTCAAAGTTTGTTTGCTAAGCTACAAATCTTTTGCAGAGGTCGCTCTACCTCACCCATACAACTCTACATAAGAAGTGACTGAGAAAAAAATGGAGGGGGTTGGTGTTGTGTTTGTCTTAGACATTACATTGACCAGTCAAGCAATGTATTGTAACCGCTGTATGAACTTAAATGACTGAATATTTTATATTACTATACAGTACTTACATCCAGACATTTGAGGAAGTTGCAGAGTTAATGACGAGGAGAAAGGGGAAAAAAATGTTCAAAAGCTTATTTTGTGAAAAAGACACTGAAAAGCAAAACTTGATCTGGATAGTATCTTTGTCATTTGCTATTTCCGTAAGTGAATGAGGAAAAAATAAATTGAACCCACTAATCACATTTTTATAAAATGAGATTTTCTTTTCAAGTCCATGTCCCCAGCCTTACAGATAGATGAACAACAGATAAAGGTTTGCAAAGCCTCTACCACTAATATTTAATTACTGTATTAAGCTAAGAGTATTAATGGACATTTTGTATGTGCACACATACACACATACAACACACACATACAATTAGTTAACATTTTAGAATTTGTTTAAAGTCCCAGGATACTCAAAGCTGTAAATGTTTTTTCATTCACTGGCCTAACCTTGACCATGTAAAGTTCAAGTGGATGGAGTCTGCCACCAGAGCCACAGGGACATTTTTACAGTCATTACCTGATGAATAAAAATTGAATCAAGAATATACAGTGGTCCCTCGCTACTTTGCTGTTTGGTAATTGTGGCTTCCCTCTACTGCAGGGTTTCATTTGAGACCACAACTTCAGCTATTGCATTTTTACCAAGCTATGGCGTTCAAACATTCTTGCAGCACAGTACCGCATGACTGATTCAGGAAGTGGTTTATCATTTGGGGAATATTAGATTGTAGTACCTTTTAGTGAACTCTTGATGAAGAATACTGTATATACTTTGTCTTTTAAAGCAATATTTATTCAAGTTTGTAATTTCATTTGGTTGGAATAAAATGGCTAAAAAGTAGCACGTCATGTGCATTACAATGATTGTAAAATGTTCTAACTTTGTTTTCCTTCATTCTTTTTGGCTCCTTTGCTTCAGTGTTACTTCTAAATCCAGTGTTACTTCTACTTACGGACATCTCTTGTTACGCAATAGTTTCAGGTTATGAAACTACTCTGGAAAGATGTTGTCTTTCATTACGAAGGAAAATTCAGGATCCAAAAGGTGAACATTTTTTTCTGTTTAATAATGATGCTCCGACGGTTGCTTGAACAAGACTGTAATGTAATATGTCAGCACAACCTGCAATGTCTTCCCCGTCCGTTGCTGGAGCTGGTAATTGTAATGTGTACAGTATTTGTATAATTTATTAATATGCCGGCCTGTTCACAAACAAAAGACAGAGGTTTTTGCACTGATGTTAACTGTAGTCTTGCACGTTTCACATCTTTACACAATTCATCCATCCTTTCTTTCAACAGTTCACACCGTACAACTAATAAATATAAAATCAACATCAACACTGAACTTGAATGCTCAAAATTGACCAAAAATACACATTCTTGCTCCCGTGAACTTATAAATGGTGCCTAGATCACTGGACATGTGATTTAGTGAAATAGTGATGTACAAATAAAACTACCAGTACAAAGTTTTCAACACCAGCACCAGCACCATCTCAAGGCAAACAACTGAACCGCATTCATATTGTCAACTACTACTATTAATACTTGTCATGCAAAGTGCAACAATGTTTTTTGGGCTTGGAATGGATTAGGCTATTTACATGTAAAACAACCACCTCTTACGAAAAACCCATATTACAAAATGACTTCCGTTACTATTTAATTTCATAGTTAGAGGTACCACTATATTAATATTAAATCTGGTAACATTTATTGCCACAAACATCTGCACAAAGGTATCAAAAAACTATTGTATGAATTCACAGTTATCGGGAAAAGGAGCTGAACCGGTCGAAATGTAAATGCATTCCATCCCTAGCTGAATAGAAACTGCAACAACTTCAGCCTTTTTCTAATTGTTGACTAGAATGAGACATCCGATCATAGGATTTTGATAGCAGGTTGGGTAAAGTCAGATGTGTTTTGTTTGTGATTGTGGCCTTGGTTTACTTTGACATGGTGCTTCCTTGTAAATATGTTGTTCTTTGATTCTGTGTGTGTGTGTGTGATATCGAACCACTTTGTTTTGATCACAGCAAGTTTTATGTTGGGCTGCTTTAACCTCAGAGTAGGTCGTAACATGAATTGCCTCATCTGTCTCTGAGTTGTATTTTGGATTATTTCAAAAATTCTTTTCACAAGCTCAGTAGAAAAGTTCTTCTGCCACCGCTCATTTTGCTGACAGCGCGTTGCACTGCTTTGCATGCGAGTTTCGGCTTGCCTTTCAAATGCACTATTTAAAAACAAAATTAGTGCGATTTGTTTCATATTTGATCAATTGCATTGCATGTGCTTATCTATCTGCAGCACCACAATGTGTAAAAATGTGAATAGATCAACTACTTTATTTCATCTGCATGATAAGTATACCCCCATTTTGGCACTGACAAACTTTAATACATTAGGCCCGTAGTCACCCATTCACAGTGCCACGGAAAAGAGACGGAACCCACATGTTGTGTGGACGTCAGGGCAGAGAACCCCCTTAGCAGGACCACCAACTTTACAGCTGCCATTCACCATCAGGTTATCATAAAACTTAGTTTAAAATGTATTTTTCTCCAAGATACTCTTTCTAAATTTTTAAACATGCATTACATAAACACCATAAAGCTCCACGTTTCTTTTCTAATCAACAAGGCTATTCTTAGCTGTGCTGTAAAATTACATATCAGTTTATCTGTACACCTTTGTAGAAGATAACAGTAGCCAGCACTGTTAATTTCTACCTGCTTTTTGTGGTCTTTTTTCCCCTCACCAACGCAATTGACATCCCAGACCTGGCATGTTCCGCTTATGGTTTCAGCAGCAGAAATGGCAAAGTCGAGTATGAAACCTGTACACAATAAAATGACAAAATCCACCTCCTGCAAATATTTGGACCTTAAAAAAGAGCGACTGACATCCACATGGTGGATAAAGTTGACATTTGTATTCACTGTGAACATTCATGTATGTTCACATCACTGAAAGTACAGTACATGCAAGTTAGCAAAAGCCCAGGAGGCGTCCAACAAGGTAAACACATTTCTCTATTCCATATTTTCTGTATTTAGGTACCATCATATTTCATGCTGTACTGATGTGCATTTGTGGTTCAGTATGTGTTAATCTGAATGTACACGTGTTAATAATATGAAGTAAATTTAGAATAAATGTGGGATAAATCTTCATACTGATATTTATCAATATTCGTCATATTTATTCGAACTGTTGGAGACATGCTAACACAGCCAAAGGCAGGCTTGAAATAAAAACATGTGGACATGCTGCTTTCTACATTATTTGTGTATAAAATGTTTATTGTGTGCTTCTCGATATCAGGGATGCGTGGCTTTTAGAAAAAAATAATCAATAACATTTTCTGTTTTGCTATCATTGCTAACATATATGACATAGAAAACCTAGACATAAAAAACAAAAATTGTCCAAAAAAAGTTTCACCTCTCAAATCTTGACAATCATGGCTCAGCCCTCATTGTTTGTTGTTGTCCGGTTCAGAGTCATGGGTTCAAAATGTTTTACATAAGGTTATCACCAGTGGTGGATCGTCATGTTGATATCATTATCGTAATTGTAATAAAAGTCAATTTTATTTTAAATGTTATTTTAAATTCATTACATTTTATAAAAATCAGGGCTGCCAAGGAAATGTGAATGACATCCCATTAAAAATGTTTACAATACACACCTCTGACCGTTACACACATACACAGTAGATACTCTTATTCTATCATTTGTTCAACATCTTTGAATTACAATGCAAAAATGGAAAAATTAGCACCATGACTATTTAAGCAGACTCTTCATTGCAATATATTATAGATATAGATTTAACAAACACAGAACTGTTCTCCCAAGCCAGCAGCATATTTTGGTTCTGAACCATCCCACTTGACATTCAGAGCAGAAACACTCTAAAGTTTGTTTATATATTCCTTCCAAGGGTGCCTCTGTATTTCCTGAAATGATTATGCCATTAAGAAATGTTGCAGTATACCTGCGACCCTAATGAATAAAAGTAGATGGACAATGGATGGACAGATAAGAAAAACAAACAAAAAATCATTTTTGAGCTTCCATTGATATAGCCCTCTCCATGTACAATAGATTCTCTCTTAAGCATCTGTCTTTTGTGAGCTATGGGGAGATCCATTTGATGTGAATTCTGCTAGTTTTTTTTTTTTTTTTTTTTTTTTTACCAATCACCCACATTTTACATTCCTTTAATCCCAGGCTGTGTTCAACCAACCGTTGTAACCCCCTTCATTATCAAAAAATCCTCTTGAATTTCATATCACTTTTTTATCTGTCCATTGTCATTCTGTTTTCTTTTATAATCCTGATGGTTTATTTTTCTTTCTCAGTTTTCCTACCTTACTTCATCCTTCCATCTAGCTGTCATTCCACCCAATTTATTTTTGTTGTCATCCATATTCATGTAATTTCTATATAGCAGCCTGTAGCTGCTGTTTGGGACCAAAGGGGCTGTTACTTTCCGCTATGGGTCTTGAAAGCCTGCCTGATTTACAGTAATAACTTGGGATATATCCAGAAATACCATTACTGAAGTTCCCTCTCATTCACACACACACACGGACGCACACACACGCACACACACACACACACACACACACACAGCTTTTTTCTGCCCTGCATTACCTACATTCAGTCTCCAATGTTGCTTGCAGTTTTCACAATGCCAGTAACAATCACATATACAATCCCAAATGTGTGAACCTAAGAAAGTCAAGGCTATCCGCGTGTACAAATTTAAGTGTTTTTTTTTTCCCATGTTTATTTTTTTTTTTAAGTTATATGATTTGTAACTAAAGCGCTTATGAAGTGAATGCTCATATTTTTTCTAAATAATGTACTGGTCATGCCAGATACTCATTGGGATGTAAATGGACTTGCACTTCTATAGCACTTTTCTACCTCAGGTACTCAGAACGCTTTACAAAGACTACTCATTTAGTTACTGATGACGCAGCGCCAGGAGCAAATGAGGGTTCAGTGTGTTGCTCAAGGACACTTCGGCATGGTCACAATGGTCGAGGATAAAACCCCGAACCTCTTGGTTGGGAGACGACTACTCCACTGAGCCTGGCTGCCCGAAAACATACACAGACTGAGAACTGTGTGGTACTCACTTTTATTAATTTGTACTCTAATCATTTAAATTTTACTGCATTTTTTAAGTGTTTTACAATTGAAACACTTTACTGTCCAGCATAAAGAGCCCCTCCAATAACCTGACATGTTCTCAAGTGTGTGTGTAAAATCACATGTGCTAAAGGCTCAAGGCCCCTACTAAGTTTACAGACACCGAGGTTATGTTCCCTTTTTTCTTTGTTATAGTTTCGTGGCCGGGTGGCTTTAGAACAATCGAACTGACAAATGTCAGTCAACTAGACATTTCACGTTCTGTTTAGAAATGTTGCTTACCAAAACCAAAACAAAACAAACAAACAAGAAAAACTCATGTTTCATAAGGAATCAAGTCATCAATTAGCCATAGGTAAGATTTCATCATTTATTTGTACTGTGTATATTTAAACATTACTCAATACACGCACGCACGCACACACACACACACACACACACACACACACACACACACACTTACTGCATTAACAGCTACAATAATTCCTTCATTCATCTATTCATTTTCTGCAGCCACTTATCCTCATTAGGATGGCAGGCCTGCTGGTGCCTATCCCAGCTGTCACCGGTTAACAAGGCTGTTTAACAAGAACAGGTTGACACAGTGACACTGACGAGATACTGACAGAAACATGAACTTAGAACAAAAACCCCAAAACAGAAAACCCTGGTATTAAACCTATTGTCTCTGTGTGCTTTGTGATTGGAGGGCAATCAGTCCAGGGTGTCCCACACCTACTGCCTGAAGACAGCTGCGATAAGCAACAGCAAGCCAGCAACCCTAGTGAAGATAAGCGGCCAAGGAAAGTGGGGGATAAAAACAATTACATTTCAATACGGTAGTAAAATTTCGCAATATAAAAAGATCATCTATCAAAAGTAGAATACATAGGTACCTAAATCTTCAGTATAATTTGATAAAAAAACAAAACAAAAAAAAAAAACAAAAAAACAACCAGAAAGAACCTACAGTGTACGTAAGTCTGATTTTAATATGCAGTATGTGGTTTATATCACGCGCAAATCGCTGGTACATTTTAGATATGCAAAAGCTAGCTAGCTTCTGCTCAAGCCTGCCTATTGCCCCGCCCATTTTGTCAGCAAATAAATATTCACTACCATTCTCTACCAGTCAAGACTCCTTGAGGAACTGACATGCTATAATATGCTATGCAACGACCATTGTAATCCTGCTTGAATTTGCTGAATATTCATACGTATATGCAGCATCTCACTGTGATGCTCTGCATTTCACCTTGGGATTCAGCTTTGATAAGGAAACTAATTGTTGAGGTCATAAATCGCAAGGCTACGTCAGATACATGTCAGAACATTCATATCTGAGTATGTCTGCACACATGGAAAACACACATGCATGCACACACACACACACACACACACAAATCAAATGATAACAACAAAATTAATCTTTCATGTTGAAAAAAAAGATCCAAACAAAAAATACCCAAATGAGATGAGTTAGAGTTGTAATCAGTTTCCAAACAGTTGAGACTCAATTAAAAGTTTCTTCATTCTCCTAATGACAAATTATATCAGCAATGCAGGGTGTGATTGAAATAAAGCAAAGCCACAAAGCCTCTTGATTGCTTTCTGAATGAGGAGGGCTATTGAGGTCAGGTTGGGAATAAGGCTCTAGTCTGCCATACGGTATATCAGGTCCATGCGCACACATGCACGTCGGGAGTATGACAAGCGAGGAGAGATACACGACACACAGGAACCAGTTTTATGCCGAAAATAAAATAGTGGTCGTACAAAACGTTTTAGAGTTTTACCATGAGCTTCATAATTTGATCCACAGGTACATACTGTATAAAATTGTGAATATGGTTAAGTATTGTTGTAAAACACAATATGTGCACTTGGATGGTATTCACTGACGTCACAGCATAATGCGATCTTACGAGTCATTATCTGTAGCTAGCATGCTTCCTGTTCTGTTTACAAGTAACTTGACTTTATTTATTCATTGATAATGTCATCCTTAGTAAAATGGCACTTCTGAAAGAAATTGTATGTGGAAGGTTACGATTAACAGTTCCTGGAGTGGTACACATTGAAATTTTGATTATTGGAATCTATTAAGACACACACATTCACCAGTTCTCCGATTTCAGGATGAGATTCTTGTCTGTTCTAAGGTAAAACAAATTTACCTGGCATAACAGTCGGACCTGTATTCACCTCTTCATTTATTATACATGAATCTGAACATTAATTGAATCTAGCTATTGTTTTTTTTTTAAGCTAGTCAATACAGGCTAGAGCTCAAAATGAGGCCCTATTGAAGTTCTCTCCTTGACTATACTCTTGGCTGTAATGCACGTTTATCCATCCATTTCCTAATACTGCTTATCCTCACAAGGGTCGCAGGCTTGCAGGTACCTATCCCAGCTGGCTTAAGGCAGCAAGTGGGGACACCCTGAACTGTTTGCCAGCCAATTGCAGGGCACACAGACACGAACAACCATTAACGTACCCAATCACACTTAAGGACAATTTAGTATGTCCAATTCACCTGCCATGCATGTTTTTGGAAAGTGGGAGGAAGCCGGAGTGCCCGGAGGGAACCCACGCGGGCTCGGTGCGAAAATGCAAACCCGACACAGGAAGGCCGGAGCCAGCTGGATTCAAATTGCATGCCCCACAATATGGTCACTGGTTCCATCGCTCCTCGTTCCTGACCTCGTATGAATACCACCTATAAACACTATTTCTATCACCGGACAACATGCTTCTATGCATTGTGCAACCTCTTTTCAAAAATGTTGTTTTCACGTTGTTGAAAACATGCATGGTAGGTGTAATGGATATTCCAAATTGCCCATAAGTGGGATTATGACTGTGTATGGTTGTGTCTGTGTGCCCTCCGATTGGCTGGCAACCAGTCCTGGGAGTCCCCCGCCTACTGCCCGAAGACGGCTGGGATAGGCACGAGCAAGCCAGCGACCGTAATGAGGATAAGTGGCTGGACAAATCGGATGGATGGCCATACATTAGTGCACATGCACACAAAGTTACAGAAACTGTCACCCTCTCTGTGTGAGACTGCCTGCCATCAACAAACTAAAAAGTGGAAGGTCTTAGCTTTGTGTCAGAACATCAGCATATTCAAAATCAGAGTGAGTGAAAGAGCTGCTACCTTTTAGACAGCTTGCCAAAGCTGTCCTTAGATCTGAGCTAATCCTGTTTGTGTTTGGGGGATATTTAATTAACAAACGAAATCATTAAGGAGACAGAGAGAGAGAGAGAGAGAGAGAGAGAGAGAGAGAGAGAGAGAGAGAGAGAGAGAGAGAGAGAGAGAGAGAGAGAGAGAGAGGTGTCATCTTAATATCTATTTTATGACAACATGTTATTTTAGAGGTTATATAGCTATTCAGAATGCTGGTGGAAAACTGGTAGCAACATGGGCCTCACTGATTCACTTCAAGAAGCCCAGTCCCTCCTTTGTGAAGTTTGCATGCTCTCCCATGCATATTTGGCTTTTATCTGGGCAATTCAACATCCCAAAGATATGCATGGTAGGTTTATTGAATAATTGTACCTACATATGTGAGTGTGAATTATTGTTTGTCTTTGTGTGCCCTGCAATTGGCAGGCAGCTGGTTCAGGGTCCTACCCGCCTACTGACCGAAGATGGCGGGGATAAACTCCAGCACGCCCACGACCTGAGAATAAGCTGTGAACAAAATGGAATGATGGATGGATATTAGGTCAGTATTTCTGTGTCAATAAGTCATTTTTTCTTAAAATTCTTTCACAGCGATGTTCCACAAAATTAGGCTCCACTCTCAAGGAGACTAGAGCCTCCTGGCAAACAGATGAGCTTCCAGACATGAGGCAGAGGTATACAACACACTTATGTTAAGCTAAAGTCCTGAATAATAAATAAGTGTCCTTGATAATACCAATATTAATGCTCCATTTAATTATGACATTTTGTTTATCATTATACTGTCCGTGTGCCCTTGGCAAACTCATACGAGGCCATTGCATTGAGTCCTTCACTGTATTTTATCCTGATCTTTGAACTGAATTATGTTAATTTGTTCATGGTTTTTATAATGTTTGTTGACTGCAAATTCTGTCTACTGTTACTAAGCTGAAAATAAAGTCATTGAAAGACTCCCACCCGTACCAGTCAAGTGAGTGGATTTTGAAATAGCTTTTTAATATATATGACAGATATCATTTTCATGTCAGAATACAAAACCGTTTCATACCTTGAACATCAAATATTTATAGTTTAAAACATGTATACTGTATGTGCATTTTCTCAACACCTATAACTTCACTCACTGACACTATTATTCCACTCACTTTACACATATTCTTTCTATCGTCCTCAAATGCAAGTTTCTTTCCCCATCTCAATTTTCACATTTGTCTCTTCCTCCTTTCACCTCTGTCACACAATATCCTTGTCACTGTTAGGGTTTTGATAGTTTTCTTTTCACTTTCTCCCTTTGTTATTCTCCTTTTAACTCTTTTCTCACTTACTTTATGTCCTTGGTTTGTCTAGGCTTGTGTAGACGTGATGATCTGTATGTGGCGTACAGAGAAACAATAACGATGGGCCAAAAAAGGCCTGTCTTTGTTCCGTTTCGATCTTGTGCATGCATGCATGCGCACGTGTGTGTGTATGTATGCGTGTGTGTGTGTGCAAGTGACTGTGTATGCACACGCGTGCGTGTGCTTGCGTATGGGTTGAAATGATTGCCTTCATGAAATTATGGTTGTCCTTGAGATTGAAGTCAAGCAGCCTCTGATGTTTCAAACTGACTGGATAAGCTCTTCTAAGGAGAACATGTGCTCTGTAAAATAGATTCAGATGGCATCTTTAGTTTGAGGCACAATAAATTAGTTATTATTTATTTATTTATTTTTTTTACAAAAGAGAACGTTATCCTGGAATTATGAACTTCGCACACTTACAACATTCTTACCAAATAAAGTTTCTGGTCATTTTTTGGGGGGCAAACAACAAAAGAAAACAAAACACAGAAAACACAGAATTTGTACTTCTGGGGGAGCAGCACAGTCGGAAACAGTTTATTCCACACACTACAAACGGTCCTCTCGTTGCCCAGCTATTACGTCATCACCCCAGGACACCGCCCTTCAATGCAGCATTTAATTTTTTTCTCAATTCAGCATCTATAGTAAACCGTACGCACGGTTTAAACTGAGGGTACAGATTACTAAAACGCGGTTACGGATTACCGTGGATACGGATGACTAAACTAAGGGTACGGATTCCTAAACCGTGGATTACTAAACTGAGGGTGCGGATTACTAAACCGTGGGTACATATTACTAAATTGAGGGTACGGATTACTAAATTGCGGGCACGGATTACTCAATTGAGGGCACAGATTACTAAACCGTGGGTACGGAATACTAAACTGTGGGTACGGATTTGTTCAATTTTTCGTTTTAGTTTTTTACCTTGGCACCAAAGCGGCTCTTTTACTTTTCAGTGTCTAATTCTACCAGTCTGGTTTTTGAGTCTAGCTTCTGTGATTTTTGTGTTTTATGACCTGCTTTTCTACTTCTGTGCTGTCTGCTTCTGTGTCTATAGCCTCTGCTCCTTGTGTGACAAATATGCCTGCATTTCATATAATGATGGAAAATAATGACATCTGACTAGCACATGGCTGTAGTGTCTTTGAGCAAGACATCAATATCCAAAACTGCTGAAGCACTACCCAGTTCCTGTGTTGACCACTAACTACCTGTGCTTTCTTTGAAGGGTGAAATGTAGAGAAACAACAAACAACGAATTCCTCACCGAAAAAAATGTTAAAAATAAAAAAATGTTAATTACATTAATAATAATGTTTGATTTCATTAAAGTATGGCCTTTAAGATATCCAAGCATATAGTACATTAGAGTCTGTTTTATATTACGTGCCTCTCAAAGTGCAATTAAGTAAATTTATCCTCCTTTTTTCCTACATCATTTGCAGATAAGAGTTTTTGTTCTTTGACAATCAAATTCTTCTTCAACCCGCTAATGCGGATCCCTGGTCACAGTCACTCATTTCGTTCTTGGCATATGATGTCAGTCTACTCTTTCTAATAGAATTGCATTTTTGGTTGTTGATTGAAGTTCTGTACAGAATAAACAGAACAAAGAGAAAGTGAAGTAGACGTTATTCAGACATGTCAAGCTGCAGACTTTGGCTTTTTTATGTGGAAATGTTGTATGTGACCTGAGAGTATGCAGGCCTTGTGTTCTCTCATTGGCCCGGCATGTGGCATGAGAAGAGGTAAGGTCAGTGGGTTATAGCCAAGGTTTCAGCCTGGCAGAGGGAATGAGACCGTGATTGATGTGAGAACAGGAAAGGGTCGAGCCCTACCCTTTCAATCATGAGGTTAGACTGAAAATGTGATGCCGGATATTGTACACATAGAAGCAACACCTTTCTCCGAAACGAGTGTAGCTTGCAAGCCCCCTCCCTGAACTCTTTACTCGGTGTCCATCAAATCCGTTTGTGATTGACATTAATGGAATGAGACAGCCAAAACACACCTCTATCTCTCCTATTCACTATGCTCATCGTTCCATCATATTTTAAGACCACCGTTTTTGTGCATCTTCAGCTGTTTTTATTGCTCCCGAGTCCAGTCAGTAAATGTTAATTCAAAAAATAAGGCAACTGCGCCAAATTATTGAGTCTAAATATTTTCATTTAGTTCATCTTTGCCCTTTTAACTCCCCATTTTAGCTCCTGTGTTCATCTTTTAGGAAGCATAACTGTCCTTAAGGACACTACAGACATTTGAAATTGCTTTCTGGGGTTAAAAACCTTACAGAAGCTGTACACTAAGGTTTTATTAGAAACTGGAAGAGGTACAGCTGAGGTGATGAGGCTGTGAAGATGTCATGACATCACTTAGGAAATCCCACACTGCAGGAGTGAGTGCATGACGAATTTAAACCCATTTACATTTGTGGCCTGACTGCTCTTAAGTCTTGATTGAAAAACTCAGTTTCTTGGAAGCTTCCTTCATATGAAGGACCATGAAGGGAATTTAATAATTTAAACTTCTTTCTTCACCATCTTTACAATTTAAACCAATAAGAACCTCCCTATCCGCAGAACACATACAAAGCTTCACAAACATTTTGATATCTCTAAAACAGTTATTTTGCTTGTTAATATAAATGTGCCACACAGCCTTGTTTGCATAAATAGTGTGAGTACATGACATTCATGCATGCTGATATATAAACATAACCAAATGGATTCTGGCATTCAATCTCCCCTACTCCTCCTTCACTTTCCTCTATGCAATAAATTTGTTAATTACAACAGTCAGATATGAGGTACCCCACTGCTTGTGTTTTGTTTGTCTATTATGTATATTATTATTTGTGTACTATATATATCAACTGTAACTGTATCGACACACATATTACTCTTAATTTGTTGTCGTTTTTATTCAGCAAAATGTCAACTTTACAGTGAGAGGTGATAGAAAAAAATGGCAAGATCAAATTTTGTTTTATTTTTTTATCATTGTTGTTGTTTTGAATTGAAAAAAAATGGGAATATGTGTATATGAATATTACAATAGATTGTCTTGTAGGGCCTTTTCCTCGTTCTTTCATTATGGTTGTTTTTAATAGAAAAAAAATCAGTGTATTTGAATATTGCAATAAATTGTTGCTGTTGGGCTGTACTCTCAAAATTTCCGCTGATCTAAAAAACGCCAGCTTGTTTGAGTTTGTTCAAGTGACATTGCCTTTACACTTGATATTGTTATTGTACATGCACATCAATGCAATATTTGTTTTTACTGTTGTGAATGTTCAAAATGAAATAAAGAAAAGTAAATATTTGTCTTTGAATATTGCTATTATATGGTTGCTGTCTGCTGTCACCTTCTTGACAGGGAATCCAAAAATTTTCCTGGAGAGCCAAAAAACGGCAACTTGGTCATGGAGTTCATGGGGAACACGAGGTTCAAGTTGCATTGCACCTTATATTTGTATTGCACACTCACATCAAACACAGCATTACCCCAAAAAATACATTTAGTTGCTTGATTAAGATAGAAAAAAGGACAGGTGGATGGACAAACAGAAAGACAGATAGAAAGAAGGGCAGATTGATGGATGGATGGATGGATGGATGGATGGATGGATGGATGGATAGATAGATAGATAGATAGATAGATAGATAGATAGATAGATAGATAGATAGATAGATAGATAGATAGATAGATAGATAGATAGATAGATAGATAGATAGATAGATAGATAGATAGATAGATAGATAGATAGATAGATAGATAGATAGATAAACAGACATTACACCATACAGCATTTTCACTCACTTCCTCTGTAAATGGTTTTGTCCTTCTCTAATTGGCTCTCATGTTCCTGTCACTTTAGTTCTTTATCTCTTTTCTTTTGACATTTGACTGTCAGTTCATATACATCCTCATATTTATAATCGCTTCTACTGGATCAGATACGTTCGGGTAAACACTAGAAAATCGCTTGGTAATTTATAAATCCTTTGTTTGCACGCACTTATCTTCTTTGGCTCATCACTCTGTAACCTTGAGATAAAGAAGTGGATGACACTGGAAGCTGTTGATGTGTAATTAATCACAAGTGGACATGCATACAAAGATGCGCAATTGTGCATGCATGAATGTGTGTGTGTGTCAATACACTCACACAGAACATACCAGCATTAATTGCGGAAGGATTTTTGTTTTGCATGAACAAGTTATGACAGGCCACTCAAGTGCATCTACAAATTACAGTATATGATGACATGTTTATTCATGAACCTTGCCATAAAAACCACAGGCACTACCCGCAATAGACAATAAATGCAGAAGTCTGCATCACATAAGTCAATGTCGATGCAAAAGATGTAGAAAAAAACAACAAAATAGACTGCTTTTGTGTCCAACATCAAAACTGAAATAGTATCAATAAAGCCCATAATACAGTACATACCATCTGGTGTGAAACACTCTAAAGTGATGACAGGTTTCAGCATTCTGCTCCTGTCAATATACTAGCATTTTTACGAATGTTAAAACGCCTCTGCGAATTTATCTTATTTTTTTGGCCCGAAAAAAATCTTGGTCAACAATTTTTGCAAAACAAACGTACAATCTTAAAACAGTTGGGCTAAAAAAAAAAAACAACAACAAAAAATAAAAAACAATAATGGGGCAGACTGACCCAATCGACAATGCATTTCCTAGCCCCTAACCTGGATTTTGACCATTAAAAATGACCGCCTACTCCTACCCCTTACACTACACTAAAACCTAAGCAAAGCTAATGCTAGATACTGTAAAAGCAAGTCTTGACCCATTAAAAGAGGTCTATACAAGTGAGGACCAGCCGAAATGTCCTCATCTTTCCAAAATGTCCTCACCATGTCAGTACTGAAAACGGTTCTCACAAGTATAGTCGTATGGGAGCACACACACTCACACACTCGTACATGCACACCAACACACACAAAGGTAGCATAAGTAAAACAAGCAAATTACAGTACTTTCAAGTGGTCATTTAACACTTCCTGATTCAGTACCTACCTTTTTTTCCAAGGTTTTCCAAAATTTTCACATGAACAATTCTTTGAAATTAAATTACAAAACTACACTCACGCTGACAGCCATCCATCCATTTTCTAACCAATAGTGCTTGTTCTCATTAGGATCATTTGTAAAATCGCCCCGGGGTAGAATTGTTAAAAATGACGTATCAATACACTCCACTCTTAGCTGTTGTCTTAGCGGTTTTGAGTAAATATTTCAAATTTATTTTTTATGTAATAAATCTACGCAAATGGTATTGTTCACCTTTTACCTCTGTGACATGGTTTCTAACATCAAATAAAGTCAAGATCTTGACCATAGATGAAGATGGGAAAACCTATGTGGCTAATACTAACTCTAACTCTGACTAACTACTAACTCTGGCAGGGTTTTTACTTTCTGGACCTGAATTTTCCATCTGTAATCATAGACAAGGCAGCCTGTCCCACTCGAGTGTGGTGCACAAGAGGGATGACCTAATTCTCGAGTAGCAGTCAAAGATCTTGTAGATATAGGTTGTGCATAATGATTCTTGATTATTTTAGCTTCTATTTGAGCAAATTTTCCTTTCACTCATTCAATGCCAGGGACGCATTTTCCTGTTTATTTTTTTTAAGAGTCCAGATATTCAATTACAGATGCTTAATTATTTGTGAATGAATGTCTGGACTCTTAAAATGTGAAAATACGTCGCTGGCATTCAATGTGTTGGTGAGTGTGTGACTGCTTGTTTGTCTTTGTATTGCGATTGGCTAGTAACCATTTCAGGGTGCACCCCACATACTGGAATGGGCTTCAACACACCCACAACCGAGGGTAAGCAGCTAAGAGATGGATGGATGGATGGATGGATGGATGGATGGATGGATGATGGATGGATGGATGGATGATAGTGGCGATTAGGAGTGTTGGCTTTGTGAGAATTAAATATAAGCAATTGAGTGTGAGTGTCTTTAGTACACGTGTTTATTTAATATTTTTGTACTATGTTGTGAATTCACTTTAAATCATTATTTTGTAAATAATAATAATAACAATAACTGTTTATGAGAACAAACATTTGGTGGTGAAAGATACTCCACATGAAAATGAGCACGTTTCCAAAGGACGAATTGATAAACAAAAATAGTTCCACGTGTGATTCAGATTTGATCCTGCATCTATTCATCTTATTGCTGTCTTCCTCTGTCTTCTGACTCAAGACTGTCGCCATTGGGGACATCTACTGTAATGAAAAAGGATGGATTTGAGATTTGAGTGTTTGTCAGGATGAAGTAACCCCCAGTCACACCTGTACGTGCCTGTGCGCATACACACTTGCACACACAAACACGGACACGCATACACATGTGTGACGTGTTTGGTAATGAATAAGGATGTGCTGTGTTTAGAGCTGGTCGTTAATCACTGGCAGTGCTGGCGGCTAACAGATAAGCAGATTGATCCAAGGCCACAGAGGGAGCATAGACTGGCACTGGCCATTCATCACATGCATGTATCCCCACCAACACCCACACAAACGTGCTGTAGTTTCATACACGAGACTAAATACTGGCTAAAGTGTTTGAGCTCATGCTATGCTATTCACTCTGTTATCCTCTCTGAAAATTACTGGAGCACTGAGAATAGGATAAGAAGACAGAGAGAGAAGAGTCAGATTACCAAGGCACCACAACACACACTAACAGTTGAAAACAAACACACTTGGCCTGAGATATAAGTCCATGTTTTGGTCATCCATGAATCCCAGTGGGAAAGCTAAAACCTAGGGAGTGAGAGAAGAATGGCCCGGTGGATAGACGGATGTTCAGGGAGGAGACAAGATGACAGAATGACAAAACAGAGTTAAGGACACGCTCCAGTACAATGTGACAGCTTGGCAGGCCCACAAAGGACTGCAAGGAAGATAGCCAGTAAATATATGGGAGGAGAAAATGTGGTCAAACATTTGTGGTTTCCTGCCCTTTCTCTGGCTTCCATCACAGTGCCCACTGATGGCCACAGAAAGTGATGGGCAGAATGAGACACAGAAAGGATTTTAGCCTGGATTCATCTTAATTATTCAAGTATGAAAGAACACTTACACTAAGTGGGTTTTCTCTTTTAAAATGGGCCACCCTAGTATTTGGGTAAACCACAACAATACCAAAAGGAACATTTTGGACATGACATGTTCTGTGGTATCAAACAATGACAGCTGTCTAAATGATGCAGAGAGTCAGCAAGCAAAAACAAAAAGTGACTAGTAGTGTAATAATTATGATGCAATTATAGTTGTGCAGATGATAGTGATTCATAACACAATTTAAAGTGACCAGTTCTACAGTAATGTTATGATAAATCAACAGCCACAAATGCAAAGAGTTTTTGTCCACTTAAGTGTGTAGTACGATAAAGCAGTAATACTGCCACGCAGTGCTGTGTAAAATTGTCACAGTTTTACAAAATGTCAAGTTGGATTAAAAGGTCCATGGTTTAGGGAGTTGATGGCAAGAGGGAATTAGCTATTGAAATGGTGTTTTTGTGCATAGTAAGGTATGGGATGATTTTCGTGAAATCACAGTGTGTAACACAGTCCCATGTGTCTCTGTGTGTTTGTTGTCAAATTGACCGGCAACATTTTCAGCAAAGCTGTTACTTTGGTCCAAATTTCTCAAGTGACTGATATACTATGGACTCATAGGCACCTCTACCTCAAATGCCTTTGTAGACCACAAGACTGAGAAACGTAGGGAATTGGTGAGTAACTTATTAAAAATAAGCATGCGAGCTGTTAGCCATTATCTTCATGTTGAGAGAATGTCACATGGCCAGTCATTGTTTGGTGATGGCGTGAACAGGACTCGTTCTAAATTTGTTTTATTCACACAGACTTCCTACAGGTACGTATATACCAAATGACTGCGGTTTATTGCCATTGTGTGTTTTCTTCATGGCCCATTTGTTTAACTTGAACGCTTAAATGTCTCATCAGCTGACATTTACCTGTTAATTATCAATTAATTAATGTACACTAGAGCATGATGCTGTGACCTTCTGTCTTGGCCCCCACTGTTGCCAGGCATTAAGGGAGTGCCACTCAAATAGGCAACAGCTCCAGGAGCTAAGGATGCCAATACACATGAGAATGCATCTTGAAGGAGGAGGCTTTGGCAGAAGCACACACCTTTTTGCTACGGATCAAAGACTTCAAACTCTAACATTACAGTTTCATCGAGACCAAAGATATTCAAAGATTTTTTTTTTCTTCCACAAGCCTATCATAGCAACGATAGCATAATAATCGGGATTCGCGTCTACTTTGATTTAAATCATATTAAAATGTCCAAAAAACAATATTATAAATAATTTAAAAAAATCAATCTGCTTCTTTATCAATCAGCTTTTATATCACATTGGAGGCTCACTGTGTCATGACGTTTTGCAAACTTGTGTGACATACGAAAGCCACACAGCCACAAATGTAAATCCAATGTTTCACTCCACTGCTAACGAAGGATGTTCGACTCTCTCTTGTGCCAAAACTAGCCAATACAAATATAATTTGAGTGTATATATTTTTACGCTTTAAGTATACTTTAAATTCCCGTTTAAAATACTGTATATTTTTTTAATTCAAACAATTATGCTTATGTATACCTGCTTTGTAGTGTAAAGTATACAGCTAAGTCTAAAATTAAGTACCCTATGATTTTTATTTTCAAAAACATTAGGATGAGAAATAGAATGATTACCATGCATTATACACAACTTTAAAAATTTAACTAACATACTGTATACAGCGTAAATGTTCCAACAAAATTGAGAATAAAGACTACTCAGTTGAGTTCATGATTTCAGCCTACATAAGTAGCTTACATCCCAAAATAAAACTGTAATAATGTGTGTGCCTCTTCATGTCTTTTGTGCTGTGATCTTTAAAGTTCACCTTCTTTTCTAGAATGTGCATTACACAAAAAAAAACAAGAGGATTGACATTTCTGCTCTTTTTTTAATAACATGCAATTATTATGAGTAAAAAAAAATCAGACAGAGAACGCAAGCTACAGCACAGTTAAATGCTGGTGGTCATGTAATTACAGTACATGATAGAGGGGCAAGATTGCATTTTTGATTACTTGGTTGGGTGGATGGTGGTAGATGGAGTGGTGAGCGGGAATGAAAAAAAACCTGCAAGCAAGCCATGAGCTCAATCTTTCAGGCAAAGTGTTCAGGTTTTTTTTCACTATTCTTACCTCTTTTGTCTCATTTACCTCAATGTCGCTGTTATCACAAATTGCTAGCTCCCATTATGGATTTCTGTTATCACCATGCACTGTAACTGAAAACACAGGACAAGGAAGATGTACTTGTGTCAATAAGAAGGTTCGCATACTTCTTTCTTTTTCAGGAACTGCGGTCTTATCCCAGCAAAATTCGGAGGCATGGCAAACTACACCATTCACACATTGACACTGTCACTTTAAAGGACCCAAACGATCTGCACATAAATCAGGGAGTGAATTGCTACATCAATGATGCCACGCTCTGAAATTTTAAATTACCTAAAAAAAAAAAAACCCTTCAAAACTTTATGCCAGCACATTTTGTAGTTTATTCGTCACTCTCACACATTGAATTATTTACTTTAGACTTCAAAAGAAACATATCATGCCTTATTACCTACAATTAAAGACAGTGGTCTTTGACAATCATTTGTCAAAATCAACACTTGGATAAAGGTTGAATGGAACAAACAAAAAACAAAAAAAACATGTGGACCTCATTATCTTATATATAGACTTATATATCTTTCTTCTTGAGAGCTCCAGAGACTGTAGTACAGTAAACCCTGTGCCTCGTTAAGGTGAACGTCTTATTAAACGTTTTGAATCATTTCAGCAGTTCTGACAGGTTAGTACAAAAGTCAGATATGCTAAGTTCCAAGTTTTTGTGAGCCTAGTGTGAACAAGAAGTTGAACTCGATATGTAGTCCATTCAGGAAAAAAAGAAAACTTTTGGACTTTGGTAAATTTTCATTTCCGGTCATAGAGCTTTTCAGAGGGATGTTGTGTATTGTCAATCTCTGTTGATTCAGTTTGTTTACTTGCTTGCAGTGCAGACTGTTTGCCGGCTGAGTTTCATCGCTGGCAATGAAGAATGTCAAAATGGTCTGTGTCTTTAGCAATAGATAAGGGTCAACAGTGGCATAATCACCCTGGCCAAAAATCTAGGTTCAGGTCTAGGTCATTTTTGAGGAGAATATTGGTGCACTGACTGCTTGCATTGAGGTAAAAATGGGCAGTTTTAATAATAAATAAGTATTGTGTAGAATATGTCAATAATAAGCATGCAGCATAAATCTTATGCAACATATTGTGATATTTTTGGAGAGCCGTTTTGACCACGTATGAAGACAAATGCTAAAAGAGCCGTGCCTTCAAAAGATGCCACAAAATCAGGCTGGCTGAGATCTTATTTCATGTACTGTAAGCAGAAAGGTTAGTATCAAATCTTTATATTTGTAAATTTTTAAAGCTAACTTAGCTGACTTGGCTGATTGTTTGAGTAAGAGAGTAAGTTGTAAGTCAGTTGTAAAGCATTGATCAATATTACCTGACATTACCAATGGGTATATATATATATATATATATATATATATATATATATATATATATATATATATATATATATATATATATATATATATATATATATATAGGATCCCTCACACGTCTTTCACGTTTCATAAATGTCTGTATGGATATACAGTGTAACATAAAACTGAAAGCGTCTATTTTATAGTCTGTTAACTATGTTGGTGCGCTGTTGTTTTAAATACTGCTACCGTAACATTATCTGATCTTGTCGTCAGTCGGTCACAGAGCACATGTGAGACAGGTAAGCATTAGCACTCGCTTTCACATTGTCACTAGGTTGGTACTGGACCCACATTACTTGCACTGACATCAGGCAAATCTACCACCATGCCATGTTCACCTCAAAGTCTCATCGCTACAGTATAACTGTTCACCATAAAGTCATAAGAATAAATAAAACTTGAAATAAAATGAATTGTATTCATGAATTGAACGACGCATAAATGTTCGGTATTTGACACATTTCATCTCTTTTTTTCTAGCTGTGTTGCTATTATGAGTCAGACCTATTTACTGTAGTTGTCGACACTGTGATAAACACAGTGTATAACAGCAGATACATCCTCTTCAAAACCATGGTTATTTAGTCTCCAAAGCATCACCTCCCAGAAAACGGCCCACCTCAAGGGTTGATGCATCTAACTGTGCCTCTTCTAATGCTGGCATCTCAAAGTGACTCTACTTTATAGTCAAAGAAAGCAAGCAACACGGTAAACAAAAAGGCAGAACAGTTGTACATCTGGCTGCATCAGGGAAGTGTCAATTCGATTGAAATCTGGCGGATTGCCTCTCCAGGCGATTGAAATGATAGTCGAAACACACCCTCTCCGATAGTCGTATTCCAATGTTTTTTATGAGCGTTCTCGTCACTCGTCGGTAAGGATGGCCGAGTGGGGCTTCGTTGGAGCACCGAACCTTTTCAGGAATGTCGGTTAATTGCTTGGGGCTTCAATCACACAACTTAAGGAGGTTATCTAGTGGTCATTAAACAAAGTTTAACAAAGTCGTGCTGAAGAGTTAAATTACTTTTAATTCTGCAGTATACACATTTACAACATTCATGGTTTGTTTGGGATTTGATTTTCTATGCACATTCCTATTTGACCACACCAGAAACCTCCACAAATAGAGACTGATGTCATTTCACATGGAATTATGGAATTTAGCAAAGTACGTTATAAGGTTTATCTGTAATATCTAAATCTAAATATATATTTATCTTATGAAGGAACTGATTCTTTCAAAGTATCCTTTCAGCTCCTCAACAGTGACATATACAAATTGATAGTGTACAAGCTCTATAATAAATGAAGCAGGACTTAAAATGAAGATTGCTGAGAAGCTGGCATGGGCCACTCAGAGTAAGAGTGTTAATCATATTTGACTTTAATTAAGTTCTACTTGAAACATAAATCATACGTAAATTAGACATGTATGGTACATGCAATAATTCAGACTCCAAGACAATTAGTTTTTGACGCAGGTCACGTTATCTTTAATTGCTGCCTCAATTACGATAAATGATGTCCACAAGGAACAGATGCCTCATTTCTCCAAACATTTGTCTGTCCTTGCTACTTTTCTACTTGTCTCCTCAGTGGGATCTTTGGTCAGAGGCACAAACATCCAAAGAAGATGTAAAAAAAGATTTGGCTTGATATTTGATGAATGTCAAAGGTGAAGAAAAAATCTTCAAGCATCAAGCGTGTGATTTACATTTATGTTGGCTTCATAACTGCAACAGAGCTGGCGAGAGACAGTGGACATGCAGAATATGACCCGAGGGCAGTAAAATGTCAAAAAATGCTTTTTTGTGTGTGTTGAGATGGTCATTGAATGTTTAATTTGCCTTAAAAAAAGTCTTCAGCATATTTCTCAGTATTTCTAGTGGTCATTTGAAATCTGCACTTTGAATCGATATTCATGTTAGCAGCTCTCCTGAACTGAATTGTAATTAAACAGTCTTAATATGTGTTTAATTAAAAATATTTTGTATTCACTAAAAACTAAGTAAATCATCACAATTATACTGTAATTGCTTTAACAGTACAACCGACTTCTGATACAAGGATGATGTAAAGCTAGACAAAGAGATCTCAGAGTTGGAGTATGACAATAATAAAATCTCAATTCTTTCTACATCTCAGGGGTTTCAACACAGCAAATAGCTGATATATGGAGAAAACAGGAAATGGGTATGAGAATGATGGAGATAGGATGTGTCTAGAATGGGAGAAATACAATAGATGCACACACACATACACGATAACAACCCCATGTGTATCAGTTCTGATTTAGTGCTGTGGGTTGGCATCTCTATGACTTCTAAAGAAGAAAAGGAAATGAAAAGCTGATAACAAAATATAATAACACACAGCAATGCAAGCACAAATACAGACACACATGCATTAGCATTCAACTTTAGTGTTGTTAAAAACTGTTTTAGTGTCATTTCTACAGTCGACAGTTTTGATTGACAGGGTGTGATCTATTCTGTAATTTACAAGGCAACTTGAGACGACACCCTGCTACATCTCCAACACTCAAGCAATTTGTCTTTCTCTTACAAGTGGTGGTCACCAGGTAATTGAGAACAGGGGACACGGAGGATGTGAGTTTTTTCTGCACCTCTCATTCCATTCAGGGTTGTGGGGATGGCTTTGTGAAGAAGCTAGGGCTGCTCAGTGTCGCCAACTTAAGATCAGATCCACCCGTTTATGATCAATAATCTTTTTTTTTTCATTTTATTGTTTAAATGAGCTTGGCTTGTGCATTTGTCTTCCATTGTTTGTTGGTCAAGTCGTTGATTTGGAGTTTCAGACTGCAGAGCTCCAACAGGAGAATTGTTTTGCTTGTTTTATTATGATTTTCTCCATAAGTATTCCTTTAAGCAGGCGTACCCCAACTTTTTTTTTTTTGTTGCCAAGCTCCGACTTCTCACCATTTAGAGCAAGCTCTTCCCAGTTGCAGTCCCTCCTGAAGGTTTCTTATTTTCCCTAAATGGGGTTTTTGTGTTTTCCCCTCCTCTACTGGGTGTCATTCTGTATTCGTGATACCCGCTGTGATTTGTTTTTCACCTGTGAAGACCTTTGAGGCTTTCGGGGGGGTCAAGCATACTTTTTGCAAGCTAAGATAAAGTGCCACGAATGGCGTTCAGCATTACATGCCTCTCTGAATTTGGGAGGGGTCATTTGGCTTTAAAGGCATATAAAACTGCGTATCATCTTAACCGTGGTGACTATTACCATTTGCAGATATAATCTTGTCCAAGGGAAGCATGTAAATACAAAATAATAGGGAGCAAAGGACAGATCCCTGTAGCACATCCGAGATGACTGTATAAAATTTAGAGAGTTATTCTAACCAACATGCCAGCTTCTGTTAGATAACTCAGACTGGAACCAGGAGAGTGCTTGCCTGTGAACACCAACACAGAACTCAAGCCCAACAAAAAGCATACGGTTATCCACAGTATTAAAAGCCACACTTAAATTTAGAAGTAGCAGCAGAGACGCTACTCCAGGGTCGACTGTGATCAGTAAGTTTTTGACAGCTTTAGTCAGAGGGGTTTCAGTGCAATGATCGAGTAGAAGGAGTAGGAGTAGAAGCCAAACTGAAAATTGTCAGAGATTGTTGGTGCACAGTTGAACAGTACAGAAAATGTTAAAAATATGATGTTTGTTGTTATATTGAGGCTCTCATACACAAGCACATTAATGGTGAGGTAATGCTATAGTGCAATACGACTGTACTGTGCTACTGTTGGGAGGCCTTGAAGAGACAGCAGCATTCCATTAGCTAATGCAATCGAGCAGGATACTGCTGACTCATCACTACCATCCCATCTTTTCAAAGAAGTGAAAGAAAGAGGCTCTGCATTGTAAAAGGAGAAAATAAAAATAAGAAATGCAAAATGGACACAGGGAAAGGAATTTGGAGAAAACAAGGATGTGTTTGAAATAAATCAACAGAATTACTTCACACATAAAACAAAAGATTAGTCAGCATTAATTGTAAAGAAAAAAAGACGGGGCACACTATATTTACCATTCAAGGTCGGAATACTGTTTCACCGTGATTTACTGTGGTTGCAAGAGCACATTATTCCCCAATCACTCTCCATTTAGTTAACAATATATCAAGGGGATTGTGCTTTTTTATTGGAATCTAATGAGACTATATAGGCAATTGTTCATGGGACAATGACTTGTTTTTTCCTGAGATACTAATCATGATGGAGTTGATCAAGTTAGAGGACAATAATGTCTTATCTGTCCATCAGCGATCAAAACAAGCACATGCTTTGATTCCTCCTCCCTCCCTTACTCTTACTTTGTTTTTATTTAAATCCTTGCCAACATAAAGGGCACACGACAGTCCTAGTGCAATGAACCAGGGCTGTTCCTCTAGGGCCTAGGCCCAACATTACATTTTGTGTATATTTTGTGAGTATGCATACCGTATGTCTGCATCTGGTCTGGGGCTGTTTCTGTTTCACCCCTTCAGACTGTCAGTAGCGGTGGTTCAAGCATGGAATAAGCTTTTGTGCAAAGACAGGATGAGAATGCATACCAACTTCAAATGTGACACCGGGCGACCAAATATGAGGCAGTATCACCCAGAAGTCTATCTCTCAGATCTTTCTTGCACATTTGCGTGCATGCCATATTTGCACTTTTATGGTCATTTATTCGTCGCTAGTTGCCTGTTGACCAGGGCAGTTTTTTTTTCCTCCACCTTTCGGTGGCTGTGACTCTTGCGTTGGTTTATCCTCTGTTTAGCCTTGCTGTTCCACGACATTTGCGTGCTCTGGCTTTGCTTCACGGTGTGAGTACATTTGTGTTATTTCTGCTATACCATTTCTGGAGATTTTTTTCTGTGATTTGTCATCTTTTTGTTGTTTCCTCTGCGTTATTAACTGGTTGTGGGCTGCACAACCAGTTAATAGGTATTTTGTGTTGGCATTTTGTGTGATATGTGCAGTTGAGAGTTGATGTTTGTCTTTGATCAGCCTGCGAAGCGGCCAAGGATGTTTTGTGTTGCCTGCTTGCTTCTTACCAGTTTTGATGGTACCTACGTCGACCCCTATTCTAATAATTCGATCCTTGGACGCCTACCATCTTGCGCTTTTTGCATTGACCTGTAGCGGCTGCCTTTCACGCCCGCTTCGGCTCTTAGCTCCTTTGCCTTCTCTGGCTCGTATCGGCTGCGTTTCGTAATCGCTCTCGCCTCTGCGTTCCATTCCCTTTCCTGGCCGGCATTTGCTGCATGGATGTGGTAATTTATTTTTTTGGGGGGGCTCTGTAGTCATGTGCCCTTTCTCGTATGGAGGCCTCTGTGCAGTTATGGTGCCGTGACTTGCCGTGCGGAGGCACACTCTCTTTCCAGCACGTACGTGTGGCTGTGGATTATGCAATGGGGTAGCTCGATTGTACTATACTACTGTGCTCCTTCACCGAATGTCTCGGTTGGGCATAGGGTTAATTTTGCAAACTTGGCAACTTGTCTCTGACTCAATTCGGCCAGGCTGAGGTTGCGCTTTTTGCCTCAAGAGAGTCGACCCACCCTCCTCTATGGTTTTCTCTGATGGAGGTCACCAGTCCCCTAGGTCATGATGCACCTGCACCCATAGCAATTTTGTCTCCTGTACCCACTTCCCACCCCAAATCTGGATGGTACTCCAGATGGTCTTTTAGGAGGGTGCATACCTGGTTCCCCATGCTCCACAACCTGTGTTTTGCCAACCCATGGCTTCTCCCAGCCCGGTACGATCTGTTGTCCCAACAAGAGGGTCACGTTAGGCATCCTCAACCTCACCGTCTTCACTTGTGTGTTTGGTTTGAGGGGTCCATCCCATTGTGGAACTACTGCACTGACTTGTCAGGGGCACTATTCTCAACGACAGTCCCCCGGCTCGTTGGTGCTTGTTTCATCATTCCTTAAAGGGGCCTGGCATCTTCGACGCCGCGGTGCACCCGTGTTCCCCAGAAAAACATGCACCCGGTGCTTGACTCCTTATGCCGACCTACTTTTGACCCCATGAGAGGCGCCTCTCGAGTAGTTGTCTTTGCTCTCCATTGTCTTGCCAAACATTTTGGGCAGTTGCACACCATTTCTCTTACTCCTTCCTGCATCACTCCTGATGGTGATGTGGCTACCCGGTGGCCAAATGCCGCTTTTCTTGCGAAGGTCCTGTCTGCTTCCTATGTCAACCTGCTTCCGCGCATCGCTCGTTTTGTGTCCCTGCCCGAGGACGCCAGGCCCTCTGCTGAGCTCTGTCGCCCTGTGCTTTTATGTGGACACTATGGAGTCGTTTCATAAGTCATCTCAGCCTTTCGTTTCATACGAGGGCCCTTTCTAAACCACACTTGTGGCACTGGATTGTTGATGTCACATTACACAGGCTTTGGGGGCTTTGGGTTGCCTCTTGCCTTCGAGGGTTCGCCGACACTCTACCGGAGTGTTGCGGCATTTTGGGCTGTGGTGAAGGGGGTGTCCTTGGAGGAAATTTGTGTGGCTGCTTCCTGCTTGTTTCCTGGCACTTTCGTCAAGTTCCACCGTGAGGATATTGCTTCCCCCCATTTTTACTGATTGTTTGACTTTATTTGTGTATGCACAATATGTTATTTTTTGCACTTGGTATCTAACGCAACCTGCTGAGCCTGGAAGGGGGCTTCTCATATTGGCCTTTTCTCAAGGTTTCCTATTTTTTCCCCAGTTGGGTGTTTGAGTTCTTCTCTTCTTCCCCTTTTCTGGGAGCTCTGTTCAGTGGAATGCTGCTGTATATTTGTAATGATACTTGATCCAATCTGTGATTTCTTTTTCACCAGTGAAGCCCTTTGAGACTGGTGATTCAGGGCTATACAAATAAATTTGATTTAATTTAACATTATGAAGGAGGCACAGCAGTCACACGGCGAGAAGCGTGGTTTCAGTGAATAAGCAGTTTTACTTCCTGTTTAGAAATGTCGCTGCAAAAATGTCATATTTCAAATGAATCACCAATGTGCCAAATGTAGGATTTTATCATTTATATGCTTGTATTTAACTTTGGAAAGTTTAAAATACTATGATAGACATCCTTTTAAATTATACCCAAGGGTGCACATTATTTTTGGAGTGGTTACTCACATGAGTACCAGGACGTGGTGTTTGGTACCCACCCTTTCTTTCATTAAAAAGTCTTCCTCAATGTCATTTTCAGTGTCACTGTGCATGCACACAGTGATGTTGCATTATTCAAGCCTATGTCCTCGAAAGGTTTCATAAGTCCATCAGTTATGGTTTACGCCGTTCGTTCGGGACCCACCTTGATTATTCCAAGGAAGTCAGAGGTAAATTATCCATCACTGTAGATTGATAATGTAAATAATCTCATTCACACCCTCAAGAATGATACGCAGCCCAGATAGCCAGTCCAAGCAGGTTCAGTAAACAAACAAATCTCCTCAGAACAGGAAGACTTGGGTCACGCATGCTTAGCTTTATGAAAGGCGAGGAGAAAACTTACACAGAGCATGCGTTCTTTCTGCAGTTTGTCTCGCCACCTAGCAAGAGGGCAATTAACTATTGCTTCTCAACCAGTTCTCAACTTGTTAGCCATAAGTCGCAATACATTCCCATGCTCTTTTCATACTTGTCAAGTAAAGGATGACTGAAAATTTTGAACCCTGTATCAAACCCACCTGTTTTGTCTTCTAGTTGAGGACATGAGTCGTAAATCTTGCACCAATTTTAAGTGTTCTGCAAGCCACAACAGATCTTGGAGCCGCTTTTCAGGAAAAAAACAGAAAGTTCAGCTCAGGCTCGGTTGTTGTCATGGGTGAAAGTTAGGTAGTTTACACAAATGTGCGAGGTGAAGGACCCGGCGTCACATCAACAATTTCTATTCCGCATGTGTACCTGTGTACCAGGTATGTGCATCCCTGAGCATAGCAATGTGCCAAAAAATGAAAAAGAATCATTGATGCCCGCATTTGTGGTCCTTTGCTTACTGTAGCATTTTAAACTGTTTAAAACCCACAGTGGAAACACTAGCTCTGATCAGAATTAGCCGATCCAAACTATGGGGAACTAAACTGATTTTTTGACACATGGCTTGAAGTGATTCCTTTGTATCTGCTTGCAAACAGATAGGTTTAGGGCAATTCAAACATTTTTCTTCCAGACAGCATGCTACAAATCCAGAATCACTTTTTCCACAAAGGAGGGAGGCAAACTGATGGCTTTGGTTTAATAACATCTTTAGTTTAGCACAACTCAGTTTCCTAAACACGTCTTTATATTATACTTGTCAGACCATCCAACCACTGCCTTCTCATATCAAATACAAAGCCCAGCTATCAGACAACATTGCAATGTGATCCACATAGCACAACAATATTCCTGGCCCATTGCACCATCAAGTCAATTCCCTCAGACATGACAAAGCAGACAAAGCTATCTATGCATCTTTCTGTTATTCCCTCAAACCAATACATAATTTACCGTAACAGACTAAGGATATAAAACGTGTGCAGATGCTAGATTTCCCGATATAATAAACTAGACTTAATGTGCTTGCCAGTGATTAAGAAAAGGCTTGGGTTTTTTCAGATTCCAGGGAATGCCAACGAATCTCTCTAACATGGGATCGTGCATTATCATGCTCAGTATTAGGGTGTCCTGGTTGTCATGGTTGCGGCTGAATGGCACAACAATAGGCCTTTAGTATCTCAGTGCATTACTTAATTAAATGAAGTATAAACAGCCACCTTGGGCCACTCGATCCAGAATGTTAACATCAGCAAACTGCTCAACCATGTGAATGCCATGCATGCTGGCTGCCGTCTACCTTACACAGTGAAAATCGGGATTCGACCAAGAAGTGAGCGCCTCTCCAAAGTGCCATCGAATTAAAGCTTTGTCAAACTCGTCCCTCATGAATTGCAGCCAGGTTGAAACCTGCAACCTGCCAGCTGATTGGCTTTTGCCTGAGATGGTTTCTGACAGTTTTTAAAGAAAGTGCTTGGTTTATCAATCCAATTGTTTGGCTAATTGTAGATAATTTTGGACAAGATGCTGGATCTGATTTGTTGTTATATGTCTGCTGTGATTATGAGGCGGGTTGGATAGAAACATCTTTGGTGACAGATTACAGTAGACAATTGAACATTTAACTCAAGGACAACAGTTTTAAACTACATTCCTGCAGTCAGCATCCCAATTGTGGGCTCCCTCAAAACTTGCAAGATCTGTGGCGTGGTGTGCTGTCAGCTAAAACCGCACATTTCGTAGTGGTCTAAGATTGAACTATGCAATGTCCATAACAGAAAACATACAGACAGTTTTGTGAACTTTTTTTTTTTTTTTAGAAGGGGGGGGGGGGGGCAGACATACATTTGCATACGTACCATTTTACAATGAGATTACTTAGTTGCTGTGGAAGCTTGCTGCTAACCAGTCCTCAAAAAGTGGTTGCTGGCACCCTTGGGGAGGCATGAGGCGAGACTGGATGGGGGCTGATGCTGGACATTTTTTTCTGAATCATATTAATGATGAATGTGATGTGAAAAAAAAAAAAAATCAGCTCAATGTTTAATGTTTTTCTTTTGTAAAATGTTTACAATATTAGCACTCAGCTGATAATGTCCTGGACTTTACATTCATTATTATTTCATTTATTTATATATTTTTCCAAACTGTTCAGCTGCTCAAAAACGTTTCTAGTTTAAATAAGGATGGACCTCTTTTTTCAGGCACTTTGATGCACTTGAAGTTATTTTTTTGTTTTTTCCAAACGGTTCAGCTGCTCAAAAACGTTTCTAGTTGAAATAAGGATGGACCTCTTTTTTCAGGCACTTTGATGCACGTGAAGTTATTTTTTTGTTTCAAAGTAATCTGTAACCTATATAAACCCTGTAAAAATGTTTTTGAAAATGGATTTACATTCCTTTTTTTGTTCATGTTAAAGGGATTGAATTTTAGCTATGCTTTTACAACTTTTATATACATGTATTACGATCTTATTTCTTGTCACCACAGTGAGTGGGAGGGCTTTGCATAAAATAATTGAGAAGGACAAACCAGGGCAGCCAGGAGTCTGACTGGTCAGCATGTCTGCCTCACAGTTCAGAGGGTTAATTCCAGCTTGTTCCAGTCATCCTGTGTAGAGTTATTCTTGTTCCAGCATTGGTTCTCTCCAGCTTCCTCCCACGTTCCCAGAAACACGCTTGGCACAAATTGCCCTTAGGTGGGATTGTGGGCGTGAATGGTTGTATTTGTCGACAGAAAATATTCAATTTAAAGTGTCCTCTTTTGGGATTATAGTAGAGATGTGTTCACAAAAATAAATCATTAATTTAACAGGCAACGAGAGGTGGCACATGACAAGTTGGGTTGAACCATTCTGGTATAGGGGAGAAAAATGAAATTGAATAACCTACTGAACATAGAATTTTTTTATGAACTTACTCTACATTTATGAACTTACTGTACATTTCACTGAAACAAGGAAATAATTCAATAACTATTTTTAAAGAATTTTTTTTTTTTATGTTTGTATGTTTTATTTAAAATCTCGAGTACACCCTGAACTTTCTTCAGGTACCTCCACCAGAGAACCACCGATATAAACCATGGCTGTGTTGTAAGAACATGTGAACGTTTCTGGAGTGTGTGGTTTCAGTAGTTATACAGAACATTAGTTACATTATTACTGAACAAATGTTTAAAAACATTTATCTTGTTCTCATTTATGTTGAGCTCAGGCATGTATACAGAGGTTAGTATATTTTTTTCATTATTAAGTTTCTAAAAAATAAAACAAATAAAATAAAGCGATCATTTAATTGATGGAAATGTTGTCTTTTGTGCTACTTGTCCCCCACACTTCCATGTTGTGCTTTTCTTGTTGAATGTTTGAAGATGCTGAGTGTTATGGGTGGGTTCACTCAGGGGTCTTGCTCTCCGGTACCGGCCTGCTTTGTTTCTTTTTCCACTGTGTTTCCTGGCATCTTTTTTTTAGGTGTGCCCCAGCAGTGCAAGGATTGGTCGGATCCAGGAAGGCCCATGATTGGCTGCTGCTGATTGGCAGTTCGCACACCTGCTATATATTGAGCCGAGATGGCGGACACCTCTCTCGTCCTCCTTCGCTCCCAACCAGCCACACATTTGTACTGATATTTGTGGAAACCGAGCAGTAGGGGTGAACCGCCGTTTTTGTTGTGCATTTTCTTTCGTCCTGTTTTTGGAGCTAGGGAGGTAAGCCTATTGTCTTTTGATTGTTTTGTTTGTTTGGATAGTTTGGTTATTGTACCGACAGATTGTTTTGTTTGTTGTTTTGGCCTTGGTTCACCCTGAGTTAATTGCTCCTATCTTTCAGTAACCCTTTTCTCATGTAAATAAATATATCCTTTGTTTTCAAACACCTGGTTCGTCGGCTGGCTGCTTGGGAGTCGGGGAAGGCGGGGTCCTAGGCCCCTAGACTGGGACATAACATGTGACACACACTCATTGCGCATTCAAGACAGTAATTGTACACTTCCTGGAGGCTGCTCCACTGCCTATATGTGTGCTAAGTTGAAACTTACTTAAATTAACCTGTGACCTCATACGTGGAGGTTCTGCTGAAATACCGATTTAGCTGCATTTACAAAGTGGTCGTTTTATCGATCGGAGCATCCTTGTTCAACACAACATCCTGAATGTGCTATTACGTAACATATACAGCACGCCTGTCGACATTGAGTTTCATAAAGATCTTGTTTGACAAGGTACCATTTATATTACTGTGCTGTCAGTTCATTTGTTTAAAATCAATCTAAAGAGTTGAGTGACCAATGACTGAAACATCTAAACAAATTTAATAAATCCTTAAATCAGTCATATGATAAAAATAAACGCAACATATCTAAACTGCACTATTGCCCATAAAATAAAAAAATAAATAGTGACCAGTTCTGGACAACTTGGATTACAGATGTCACGAGTCTCATATCCCACAATTTAACCCTTTAATGGGCCCGACAGCTGCCTATGGCCGATGTCCTGTTTAGACCAAATGGCCTTTATTAGGCACACTTTTTTCTATTTTTAAGTCATAAACAGGCAGGAATGTTCATAATTTTAGAGAAATTTAGGGTTACATTTTGTTATTAATTTTAAGCAATGGCTGCTACGAATGCTTTCGGCCGTTTTGCCTGTGGCCGCTGTGCCCGGGTTAATGTTTTTTCTTTGACTATTTTTCAAAGCTACAACAAAGAGAAAAATATAGCCCTAAAGCCAGAACTGGAAGTTCTAAGGTAGCATTGCTAATTTACAAACTGTTACAGGCGCACTGCTCAGTACAATATACCATAGTTTGAGGTTACTGATGATAACCCTGTTTTTAGCACTGCGGTGGAGGGAGAGAAGAATCCTGCAAGCAAGTTAATCAAGCACATCTCAAAGTGGACTAACTGGAGAAGCCACGCGACATGAATTTTGAAGTTTGAGAATGCTTTGTTGCTTGTGCCAGGAAAACAAAAGGCATTTGGTCTAGAGTACATCCCAAGAACTAAACATTGCCATGGCCAAATTAAAAGTTCCAAGGACAAGCTTACCTTTTAAAGTCTTACTGTGGAAGACATGAGTACATCGGGAGCTTAAGCTAACTGACCAAAATTTCAAAATGAATAACTGGGATGGTACTGTACTGAAAATCAAACATGAGACAAATCAACTAATTCAAAAATCAAAATTGGGACATTTACTTAAAAGACATCCTTTATCTGCATATTTACATTGCAAATATGGCAACGATCCCTCAATGGCGTGTGGCCATCTGCGGCAATCATTAAAATAACAGCACTCAGCTGCTCAAAACATTTCCGCCCATGATTGGTCAAAACAAAAGTTTGGTAGTTGCACACAAGTTGTCGCACCGCCTAATCAGTTTGAAGTATCCCAGATCAATATTTCATCTATTCCTCTATTTCATCCCCCCTGGGGTACCTACATGGGCACATTCGTCTCGTTGACTGGACTATAAAAATGTGGTTCTGGTACAGGAAGTGGGACAAGGCAATGGTCCGAGTGAAATTCACCAGGACTTGAGACAAAAGTGTAAAGACCGGGGCTGTTCCGGTTAAACCAGGACGTCTTGTTACCCAGGATTATATTCTAGTGTGGTCTATCAAGACATTCACATAAAGCAGTGGGCCCCAACCGGCCCGTGGATGAAATGGTACCGGGCCGGTTGGGCCGCACCTGAAATAATGTTTTGAACTGATTTAGTTTGTTCATTCATTTTTGCTTTGTTGGGCTTGATCTTTGTTTTTTGACACCGCCTCTGGCCACTTAATACATTTTGCAGTGAGAAGGATGGTGTGGTTTTGAAAGTAGGCAGTCAGTTTTGTCTCTGTGAAATCTGCCCCACGACTGTCCGTAAGTTGTACTTTCTTTGTAAGAATGTTGATGTATGGTAATATGGCCAAAATTAGTTTGTTTGTTGATCCAACAACTTGTGACTGTGGATAACATGCTAGCGAATATTAGCTCCTATCTTCATTATGGTATATAGTGTTGCCCTGTATGCATTTAGCTTGTTGGCATTCTCGTTTGTATTGTACAAGGTATTGTTTTTGAAATAACATTAATAGCTTTTGTAATGCAGTTTTATGACTGAATATAATTTGCGTCCATTTTTGTACATTTTGAGCACTCCCTGAGAGTAAGTGTGTCCAAACCCAGTCCTCAAGGGCAGTGTCCTACATGTTTGCCAGGTTTCTTTTCCCGACACACCTGATTCATGATCCTGATTATTTGAAACCGATGTGTTGGGGAAAGAACCCTGGAAAACATGCATACACCCACCTAGAGGACCGAGTTTGGACACCCCTGACCTAGAGGTGGCTCATTGCGCGGACATTTGTGGTGGTGGTGGGGAGGGGATCGATATTGTAATATAATGTGATGCTCTTTATTGGAATAAATGATCAATACGCCGGCAGCAAATATCAATATTTTATGATGATACAATAACACAAGACACATAGCAGACAGTTGGCACAAGGCACCATCGGTACTTAATCTCTTCGTTCCTTCTCGTGGAGGTGTCAAACCTGTAAATAGGGGTAAAGCAGAAGGAAGCAGTGGTCGGTGAAGAAGAACAGGTGCAAGATTGGCAGAGAGGAGGAATAAAGAAAACAAATCAGACCCGCCCGCATCTTTTCCACGCAGAAGTGAGGCTGCACTTTAGCATTTATGAGACATGTAAAATGCTGCTGATGTTTCAGGATTAAAAAATGGCACTCTCCACATGCAATTAATGTTTATGGCATTCACTTAGGTTTTTCTTCATGGCCACATGTTGTCCCAGTATCAAATTGTAAATTACTCTCATTGTCCCACCCCTAGTGGACACCAACTTGCCATTTGACGTTTCATGTGGTTCATTAAGCAAATAAAAAGCATTCTTGAGGCCTTCCTCAGTTAAGGGACAAACTTTTGCCACGAGACCTTCTCTGAGGGAGAGGCAATATTGAACAAATGTCCACAGCATCAGAGGATCCAGGAGACCTTGACAGCCCGTTCATTTTAAAGGGACACACATTTTCAACGATATGAGAGCAACATGGGAGCATCTGCAATTGATGCAGGATTGTCAAAGAATGAAACCTTGTTTGTTTAGACTTCGCAAAATGCTGATGGTCCCATGGTAAACCCTAAGCAACAATGGTGTCAATTTTTCTTGAATAACTGGCAGTGGTTCCTCTGACCATCACACTCAAGTATGCCCCTGTTCAATCACACCAAAATAGATACCACTTGGCTGATATAACGAATGTCAGTGAAGGGTACCTTAAATGATGGAGGAACTCACAATTTTTCTTTAGGGTTATTTGGGCATCCACTCGCTTCCTAACCAGATGTATGCCATTCTGACCATGACTTTTGTTTCAAGTGCAAATGACTCTTTTGCAAAAAAAAAAAATACAAAAAAATAGACAGCAAACCAACATGAAGTCGAATGTATTTTGTGCATTTCTTTCCACAAATATCAACTAACCAGTTTTTTTTTTTTTTTTTTTTTTTTTTTTTTTACCATGTTTTTCCTATATGACAATCCAAAATTGTTGAATCAAAACATTAGACCTAAACACTTTGCAGTAAAGGACCCAGCGCAAGTGCAACCAAACCACATCTGCTATCTTTCAGTGAAATGTGATTTTACTATGTAAGACTAGACGGCGAAACCGGTATTGAACATCCACCTATAATTGACAGCCAATTATTAATAATGCCCAATTAACTATGTGGCTTGTGCGTAGCCCCTCGCAAAACCTAGAAGAGCATGGACTGCATGCCCTGTCATTTGAGACAGCAAGCTAATTAGCTCAGCACAGTGGATGACTGGCTACCACATCTGGCTCACAGTTCAGAGGTTGTGGTTTTGTGTCTGTGCTCAGACCCACCTGTGTGGAGTTTGAGTCCCCACTATAGCAGACGCGTTGCCTCCCACTGAAAGATTGAGGCACAGCAAGACAGACAGGGATGGAAAGAGAGATAACGATGAAGATTGAGATAAGTGAAATGGAGGTTCTTGATGAACAAGGGTGTTAGTTGCATCTTTGAATTGGTCAATAAATAAATGAATGAATGAATGAACCAACCAACAAGCCAATGGTTGCGTGAATTATTCGAGATAAAAGACCTTGAGGTATAGATATTAAAAGCTGAGTGAATATAGTCTCTTCTCTACTTCTTCTCCCCCCTCTCCCTCTTATTCTGACCGGATGAGTAATAGCTTTGGTGCTGTGACTTGACTGATTAATGCACTCGTAGGGAGGTGGAGCACAACAAACAGATGAGTCGGGAGGGGGGAATTCACTAGGTGGGGGGGGAGGTAGAGAGAGTGTGTGAACGAGTGCATGAGTGCTTTTAGGAAACCTGAGTTTGGCCACTTGGTCAGTACATCAAGTGATTTGCTTCCCCCACGAAGGTATATTTCTCCTCATCAACAAAAGTGCTGTCTCTGTTCCAGTTTTCAGCAATCACGCTCACCCGTACTGTTTTATGGATGAATCAGCAATGACAATTCTTAAACAGAAAGGATGAAGGGACCCACTCATGGCGACAAACGGTCAAAAGAGAACCATAACAGGCAAAGGTTGGGAAACAAGTGAACGAGGAAATGACATTTTGTCACTACCTGGCTGGCATATCAGCTGTAAGATCATTAAGGGTGATCTAGGGCATTCCACTTCTTATCCTGTGTGACTCTCCAGTCCATTTAATCTCTGTTTACTAAATTCCGTCTATCTTTTGACTGTCTCAATGATATTCAAATGGCAACAGAGCACTCCTTCGGGTGTTCACCGATAGAATAAAGGGATAAAAACGGTGCAGATTCTCCAGCACAACTAAGGATCAATTCAGCATTAGCCCACTTGAAACTTTAAAATAGACATACTTAGTGGTTCATTTCCTTCAAAGGTTGCTTACTTCACTGATCTATAACCATATGCTGGGATACATACACAGCACAGCTTCTGATAGTCCTACCAAAGAAATACACATATTTTATCAATGATAATTTTATGCTCCAAAATGGCAGCTGTATCTAAATGGGTCATCAAAGGTTGGTATTCGGTCACAATGCTAAGGACTCAACGGGTTTTCATACCTTGCTGGTAGAGGAATTGGTTATGGTTACACACCTAAAAATCTATTGACAACTAAATGATCAGGAAAACTCCAAGGACAACATTTGTTGCAAAAGACAAACACTCACTTAAAAAGAACTGGGCACGATTTAATCTGTTTCAAAGCAGATGTTTGCCTGTACTTTCACTTGAATTGCGACTGTCTCGATCCCTGTAGTGGCTGATTTTTGTAGTAAAACCACGGGTTCCAGAAAGTAGACCACACTGTTGCCAAACAAAAAATAGGTAACGACAAGATACACAATATACATTATTCGAATACAAAGCAAAACATTCATAGTTTAAGATAGATTGTTCTTTTAAGATAGATTCCCCTTGCCTTCCATGTCTCAATTGGCACTTCATCTTTTACTCAATCATCAAAGCGAAAAAAAAAAGTTCTTCGTTACCCCAAGAGCACGTCCATCCTCCAATGAGTGAATCTAAATCCAATCCATCATCAATCTGTAATAGGCGCCTCCTCATTTGGTGTGACTGCAGCTTTAATGTGTTCATGTTTTTTTACACCACTTGATGGCACTGTGGCACTAGGATTTAGTGATGACCATTTTTTTCTCTCATCTTTTCTAATGAAGGTGCCCACACAGGGTGAAGTTGTGAGAGTGACAAACACCGGAGGTGAAGAAGGACAGGGGAGGGCTGAGCAAGAGAATGAAATGAGAAAGGTGTGAAGAGCAGTTCCACGTGAGGCGGCGAGAAAAGAATGTTCTCTAATCAGTTGCAGTGTATACTAAATTGCAATATTGTCAAACCATTTACATGTCATTTTTACTGTGCAATTACACAGCGTGATGGAACAGAACATGTATGGGCATGAGCCAACACGGACTATGAAATGTGATTTACTTTGCTTAAAACTTTCTCATTTCTTTGTCTACGTCGCTGTAAACAAAATTGATTAGCAGTACAAGCTTCTGTGAGAGGATATATGCTAGCGGGAACATTTTTCTGACAACAATGTCGGAATGCAATGGAATGTTTTTCAGATTCAAGAAATAGGTTCTATACACACAATTATGACAAGCTCCTTTAAAAAAAATGTTCCAATCGGTACAACAACTACATGTTGATATATATTACTGAAAGGCAAGGCAGCGTTGTATACCACTGTTTATAAACGTGATGTCACTCATTGTCATACGCAATTAAAAAAAGAAATACACATTTAAATATATTTGGATACTGATTGATTTTGATTGAGAGTGCTGTAAAGCAATTACATATTTTCCATGATTAATCATGATCAATCACATTTTGCAGCAACTGTTTTCTATGAAACTTGTAACTAATATCTGAGTTGGAATTGGTGAAGCAGGCCCCATGGACAACCCAGGACACGCTGGAGGGACTATGTCTCTCAACTGGCTTGTGACTGTCTGGCGAGCTTCCTGGAAGAGCTGGTCGAAGTGGCCAGGGAGTGGGAAGTCCCCCGCGACCTGACTCCAGAATACAGACACAGGGAATTCTTGGAATTAACGTAAAATCATAAAGAAAAATCAGTATTTCATTTCAGAGACTTTTGCAACAGCCTTCATTTATCTAATCGTATAAAATACAACCACATCTGACCCATTGTTACAGGCTATTTTTTCTTAAAAGTATTCAAATAAAAACTAAGAACCTTCTTTACTGAAAAGAGATGTTCAAACAAACGGTTTAATATTCTAGTCTTAAAATAAACACCAAAAAAAAAAAAACAAGCAAAGAAACACAACTGTGTGGCGTTAATATGTGAAGATGACGTGCACTGGAAAAATTGCTCTCTCGGTTTACTTTTGAATGTCACATCACTAAGACAAACAATTCATAGAACTTCTCTTATAGGCAGTGCCTGCTCACATATCCATCTATCTGTCCATCTATCTATCTATCCATCTATCTATATTAAAAATATTGGAAACAACTTCAAATTCAAGTTGTCTCAAACACGTTAAGGTCAAATTAGTTTGAAAATACACAGCTGTGGACTAAAACATACTACAGATCATAAAGAAAAATCCACATCATGAAAATATGATGTGCAAAGCTGTCATCTTGGCAAAGGTTGCCTCCATTGAAGAATTTTGAATCCAAAATGGGGATCACCAACTGCAGTCCACGAGGACAGCTTTCCTGCATGTTTTCAATGTTTCCAACACACCTTATTCAGACGATCAGCTCATCAGGAAGCTTTGCAGACGCCTGATAATGATCCTGACTATTTGTATCAGGCGCAGTCAAAAGTGAAGATGGATAACAGAGAAAGTGTGGTGCAGATAAGGCAAGATTAAAGACGAGGGAAGTGGCTGATGCAGCCAAACGAGCCAAACTTTAATGTTTAAACTATCACTGATCTGTGAAGCACATGCTACTGATGGAGATGCCATGCGTAAGCAAACGCTCTATCAAGACATAAAATGCAAACAATGGTCCAATATCATATGTCGACCTGATTTGTGGTGAGATTTGTTGCAGTGAGATTGAGAAGGAAGAGATAAATAGCAGGACTAAAGTTATTAAATTCTCATAAGGAACACATTGAAAAACAAATAGAAATGTCCTGGAACCCATCTGACACACCTTGTAAAAACATTTTAACGACTTTCATGAGTTATTACTAAGTGCCTTTTGTTCCCCTTGATCAGTGCTGCTGGTTCCTATTTTTGAGCAGCGTAAAGACTGAATTAGTGAATGCCGAGAAGTAGGATTTTAAAGAACTTAAAATGCGTGTAGGGAAACCTTTCAATGTTAAGCTCTCTCACTTGCACACTCTCTCTTATGACATGTGCACATGTACAGAACTCTACGGGCACTTACTTATGATTAGTCTTCTGCTGAAGGCTCTGACGGCCCACATATGAGGAACATTGTGCTGGGGAGCTTTTGCTGCTGCTTCTTCAATTAGGCCAATATGCTTTTATTTAATGCCATAACCACACGGTTTTCTGAACTCAACGGCTCTGACCATGCCATTGGCACTCGTGAGCCCTTTTTTACATGCTATCAGCCACGATAGACTCACAGCATTTCAAGCAAGTGGTGGACTTGATCGGGCATTGTCTAACACGACTTTAGGCCTCAGTTTTTTTATTTTTCAAATTCAAGGTCAGCATTCTGTTGCTTCATCTCATTCAGAGCATTTTAAATTTTGGTCTGGCAATGTCACAATATCTATATCCACGCCAATATTCCTTCATTGTGAAGTCTTCCTCGCCTTCGTCGATTATGGAAATGAGGCCCTCCATCATTGAGCAGGTGTGTAGTGCCCTGAAGGGACGAATGACACCTTGATCCATCGGCTGAATGAGAGCTGAGATGTTGGGGGGCAGAAGCTTGATTCTTAATCCGTTGTTGCATGTCCTCCGGTGCAGTCCATTAAGAGGATTGACTTATTGTGAGATGTCTTTACGGGCTTTGATAGAAATCAAAGCTGTTTTGCGTGTTTTTGCTTCATGTAATGCACAGTTGATACATTCACTTCATAAAGGTGTGCCACAGAATTATAGTGTTCTCCTTTTAACATGTTGAGTAATTAATTTTTTTTCATAGTCATTATTATCGTCTTTTTTTCTGTCAACTAGATGAATTAGAAGATACGTAGAACATTCAGGAGCCATTTTTAGGACGTCAAGAGAAAAAAAAAGACTGTTTTTAAGGGACAATTGTTCAGTAGAGCCAGAAGAACGATGCAAGCTCTTTTGCTGAAAATACAGCGCACATGACAGGCTTGTAGGCTGCAAAAACCGTACCAATCAGATTGCCGGGTTGATGTATCAAGCCAATTAACAGCAAATGAGAGAAAAATATTATGGGATATGGTGTTTTTTTTTTTTGTTTTTGTTTTTTTTTTTTTAAGCCAACCACCAAAGCCAACATGATGGTTGAAGAGGCAAATACTTGGAGGGTTCTCTCTGAGCACTCTGGCTTCCTCCCACATTCCAATTCACATGCATGGCATGTGAATTGGACATACTAGATTGTCCTTAGGTGTAATTGGGTGAGTGAATGGCTGTTTGTCTCTGTGTGCCCCGCAATTGGCTGGCAACCAGTCCAGTGCGTCCGCCTATTACCCAAAGATAGCCGGGATAGGCACCAGCAAGCCAGTGAACCCAGTGAGGATAAGTGCCAATGAAAAATGGAAGGATGGATAAATAGCAGTCATTCACAGCTCTCTGGAAAAGACCAACTCAACTCCTTCCCATTAATTTCTCTACCTTCCTGTTTACCCACTCCCTTTTCCATCACCTTTGACTCGCATCCATTCCCATTTCATCCCTGCATGCTCACTTAATACCTCACTTTCTTAAGGCTTTCTGAACCTTAATCTGTCCTGCCTCTTGTATACGATGATCACTTAAGTTGTTTCCTTCTCTTTTTCCTCCAAGCCAGTTTCTTCTGCTTCTTCACTCGTAACACCCACCCACTGAGCCCTACCAAAGCTCATTGCTTCTTCGTGGTCTCCGCAGACATTAGCTGTTGGTATTCTGCCTGAATGAGCTAAATTATTCTATAGCAAGTTAATTATCTGGCATAATCGTCTCATGCATTTGAAATGTATTGTAAATGCTTTCATGAGCGTCAGTAATGCTTCATTGTGACAAAATCCCTCTATAGACTCCAAGAGTAATGCAGTATCACGTAATAATAATAGATAAAATGCTGTCAAGGTAATATGAAGGTGTTACACTTTTAATACTGTTTGAGTATTAGTAAGTACAGTAGTGGAGGTAGTAGCACTTTTAACTTCATCAGTCTTTTGAAAATGAATTTTATTAGCCGGTTGGGCAGTTCTTTATACAGACAGCATCAAATGCCGAAATGCTATACTTCTTGTGTGTCACTTTATTATGTAACAAAATCATGAAAATGCACAAATATGGCAATGCTAAACAATGTTTTTGTCATAATTGTTTCCCCGCTTTAATTTAACCTATGTTCTTTTCATTGAACCAAAATTTAAAAATGAACCATACATGTGCAAATCCAAAATCTTTTCACAACTATTGCCAATAGAATAGAATTAATAGAATATATTATTGTGTGTTTATTGTCATTGTACTCAGTCACAATTAAATTAAGTGCTTCTTCAATTGGTGCATCTCAATGATATGAACAATTAACAAATAATATTACAAAAAATAACAAGAATAGTCAATCAGTCAGTACACAGTACTTTTGTATGAGGTAGCATTTGCCTAAACTAATGATGTTGAATCTTCAAGGTCAGATAATGGCTCCATTAGGGAGCAGCTGACACTTCAATAGCATCCTGGTGACACCTTGACTTGATTTAGACTCTTGGGTGAAGTATAACATTGATTGGTGTGTTAATGTGGTCGCATAAAACGGGACACTGATAAGCAGATATTTGCATGCATATGCAATCAAAATGGAGACATAAACATATGTCTCATGTAGGCTTGGGTGGAGAGCAACACATGGTCGATGTTAACCTGGTAACAAGTGGTTGTGAAAAAGGTCCTTCCATTATGATTTTTAATCTCTAATGTTAGATATTTATCTGTTAAATCGTGGTGTTTTTTTACATAATCCCCCAATGAATTTGGGTGGATCACAACTTGTCAAAATAGTAAATAAATAAATAAATAAAAGTAAAAGTAAAAAAAAAACTATGAAAGGGAATAAAGACTGAAAAATACATATTGAAAATTAAGTATGGATAACTACAAAATATAAAAGTAAATATCTAAATAAAATAAAAAATATAGCGATAAACAAAAATGTTCTGGCATGTTGGCCAAGCTCGGTAAACAGCCAGTGAAACCTCCACGGCCAAGCATTTTCCTCTCTGATGTCAGATCCATAGTAAACAAGAATGATGATCTGGATTAACTGCTGGCTGGGTAAAGCTAACTTCCAAAACCCAGCGCATTAATAATAACAGAGAAAAAAAAAGAGGATGGCTTTGCATCTTCGTAAATTTGTAGGTCCAACAACAGTACTGAACTGGAAATACATTGTTCTCCGGACCTAGAATTCATGTCGGTGAGATGCAGACGTGTCCTCCTTCCCAGGAAGCTAACTGCCATTGTTATCACTGCCGTTTACATCCCCCCACAGGCTAAGATAATAACTGCTCTATCCCTACTACTTGATGTCATAAATAGTTGTCAGCACACCTACCCAAATGGTTCACAAATCAACGCAGGTGATTTTAATCAGGCAAATCTCAAAACTTTATAAGCCAAATTTTACCAGGATGTAAAGTGTTCAACAAGAGAGGACAAAACTTTAGATCGAGTATCCTCAAACCTCAAGAATTCATACAAAGCAAATCCCCTCCCCCAACAGAGCGAATCAGACCACCACTCCCTATTTCTGACTCCAACATACACTCCCCTCATCAAACAATTGAAGCCTCAACGACAGACAATTATCACTTAGCCTGATGATGCTCTTTCACGGCTCTTTCCAACATGAAGACCTTGCTACACACACAGACACAGTGCTATCCTACATTATGTACTGCATGGGTTTGGTCACTGTGGAAAAGACTGTCCACGTGTACCCCAACCAAAAACCGTGGATGACCTGGCAGGCCCGATCTCTTCTCCGAGCCCGCCATGTAGCCTTCAGATCCGGTGACAAAGAGCTCTACAACGCTGCTAGCGCCAACCTGAAGCATGGCATCAAGGCCGCTAAAGCAGACTAAAAGAAGATTGAAGGGCAAATGAATAACGTGCTGTCAACCCCAGGAAGGCCACTTATCAAGTGGTGTTCTGCCAACAACCTGGCGCTGAACATCACGATACTAAGGAACTCATCCTGGACTTCCGAAGGAGCAAAATCGCCCCTGCCCCCCTGTACATCAACGGAAAGAGTGTGAAGGGAGTAGAGACCTTCAAATTCCTAGGGGTTCACATCTCTTCAGATCTGTCCTGGACAGTGAATACTACTGCACTGATCAAAAAGGCTCAGCAGCGACTTTACTTTCTGAGAGTGCTCAGAAGGGAGCAACTGGACACAAACCTGGAGGTGACCTTTTACCGATCAGCGATTGAGAGCCCGCTGACCTACGCTGTGTCAGTGTGGCACTCATACTGCACAGAAGCTGACAGGAAAGACTGCAAAGGGTAACCAACACCGCACAAAAGATCATCAGCTGCCCCCTATCTCCCCTGACCACCATTTACAACTCCCAGTGCCTTGGCAGAGCCAGGAGCATCATCAAGGACAACACACATCCTGGCTTGCATCTCTGGCAGACACTATTGGGCCATTCCAGCCAAGCCAAAGGCTGTCACCGTGCTATACATGTGACAATAATTCTCTACAATCTACAATACTCAACTGCAATCTACAATAAGGAATTATCTATAGCAATATCAGATTAAGATATTTGATCATTTATCTAACTACCTAAATTGCAAAACGTGTTATAATGCTTTGCTACCTTTATCTATTCATACTGCCAGTCACTCTAGCCACTTTATTGTCATACCTGCTGCTGATATGTGTCTGTTCATTTCCAGGGTTTGCACATGCCTGAGGCACAATTTATTAATGCAAGTTTTGATGGCCATTAGTTTAAAGTACTTTTTTTTAAATTGGTCTTATTGTATATGTTGCAAGTTGTTTATTTATATGTGCACATGATGGTGAAGCTTGATATTTCATTATACTTATATAATGACAACAAAAGGCTTTCTATTCGATTTCTATGTCACCTCGTCTATGATGTTGTTCAATGCCGCTGGCCACAAAACATCCCTGCGTCCATCATCTTGACCGCTTATCATCACAAGGGTCAAGGAGTGAATGAAAACAGGTGTTTTACTGACATTAAAAGCAAAACAGCATCTGTAGATCGCACTCACTCACACGCGTTTCTCCTATCAAATCGGTCCCCGTGGGAACAGAATATTCATAAAAAATTCCCCCCCATGGGTGACACACTGAATTTCCGGCTGTGTGCTCCCAAACAAACATTTGCTACTTCTGCATTTTCTACAGTAAAACGTTGCTGTTTACTTGGCAAAATCTGGGGGGGTATGAATTTCTTCTTGTTGCCAGCTTTTCTCAAATCATATTTACCGGGCAGGACCGGTGTGAGAGTGTGAAAGCAAGGAATGTTTTGAAATTCTTCAATGACAGAAAATAATACTTTGAGGGTGTTTAGGGTGACAATATTCCCACAGAGATCATTCTACCGTTGCTAAAACTTGACTTTTCAATGTGTATTAACTAATTTTTGTCCTATTTATGGTGTAACATCATTACTGTTTGCAAAAATGCATGATCAAATAAAGAGAATACAATAGATGACAGCTTTTGTCCGTTGGCTAAATGACTATTTATCTACGGCTAAACTGCTAGCTAGCGTTTAGGTGGGTCGGCTGTGGAAACTTTGCCTGCATTTTCATGGTTTCTATTTCATCACTTTGGTGCTACTTATTCAAATGATTCAATGGGTTCTTGCCTTGTTTTTTGAGGACATACCTGCAAAATGGACTCGTTATCTTTTTTCTCACTCATCGCTCTTGAGATATCATCACACAAGCGACCGGACGGTCGAAATAGCTTCCCGTTCCTAAAATCATCATAGCTGGGCATCATCTGCACGTTTAGTTTAGTTTGGTTCATTGTCATTATTGCGATCTGTTTGCAGCTTCCGTTTTCATGTACAGTCAGATTGTATTTATTTCAGCTTGCAAACCAAAGATAGAAGAACACACTGGACTGAAATTGCACATGCTTCCTCCACATCTGATTAGGTAAATATGCTCACAGCTCATAGTTGGTCAAATAATATCATGATTCTCACTTTTCACCAAGCCCTACTAATCTCATCCATTGGAAGGTAATCAACAGGGTGGGAGTTGTGAGGAGGCTGATGTAGTATATATGCTGCATTTCTTTCCTTTTTTAATTTTTTCAAGTGTCGGTTTTAATGTGTGTCGTGGTAGCATAACAACGACAGCATCCAACTCTTCAAAGTGTAGTGTAGTGCTGTAATGGAATTCAGCTAAAGTTACTGTAAATAACATATCACCTTTATGATTGCTCTGTTTATTATCTGAAAGGATGAACTGCCTACGCTATATGAAACAAACATTTCTCACCTTATGTTGTTTTGTAAAAAAGTGGGTTCCAGATGATAAACAGCATCAGTGTTTCCTCAGTCATTTTTGCAACTCTGTCACCATCAAAAAACATCAGCGCAAGATATGAGTCTTTTCCCCTCTTTGTGTTTATCCTAGCTGTCATACAGTGATTCACTAGCACTCAAGGCTTGTCTAAATTGGCAATTTCACAACATAAAGAGTACAATCTTGTGAACTCGGTGAGTATGATATTTCTAGATTGGGCTTGAGAACATGCTTCCTAAGGCCACTGGACTCAATGTTTTTTAAACAATTTGTGCATTGTAAACCTCCAATGTAGTTCGGTTCCATAAATTGTTGGTTGTATCACTTGACTCCATTTTAACTTTCAAATTTGAGTACTGTTTTCAGCTATCGTCTACTTTAAAGTTAAGGAAAACACTGAAAGTAAATGAAATTTTAAATGATTCAAATTAAAACCACTATATGTACTCGTCATAGTTAAAAATGAACACAACATTACAATTTTTTACATCAGCTGCCACTGGAGCTTGTGAGAGAAACTTTTCATGAATTCAACTTTTCTTGCCCAATCATATGCAACCTTGATGAACTTCAAGCAAACACTGACTGAGGGGCATCACTACGTATCAAAAGCTGTCGTCACCATGGTTAGAGGGAAGATTTGATTTTAAAAAAAGAGGAGAGGGGGATGACAGAAGGAGAGACGAGAAGGATGAGAGGAACAGACTGATTTGTGAAACCCTACAGCAGCCCTCAAGCAAAAATCCATAAAAGTGCCACTGTATGCTGGCTGTCATAATGCTGGAGTCAGTCATTCGTCTGCATGGACGCATGTGCATGCACACAAATGCACAAATACACATGTGTATGCCACTCCCCACGTAGACATATACTGTCGAAGCACTCTCAAATAAAAAAGAATACATATGAAAATGACTGCTTTAATTAGACCTACCTTGTTATCGAAATGCTACAAACATGTGGTATAATAGTTATTGTTTTTGTTTGCCTAAAAGGGACAGTGTGCAAGAGGCGGACGTGCTATTCACTGTGCCACAGAGCCACCCACACAAATTATATATATATATATATATATATATATATATATATATATATATATATATATATATACACACACACACACACCCACGGACATGGACCTCCAGGGATCTACTCTGAGTCCCTTCAAGAAAACCAAGGGTTGCTATCTCCAAGGCTGCTACCTCACAGCTCAAGAAAACTCCTTTGGTCCACTTGTATCTGTGAGCTGTTTATTTTTTTTGGTCATGACCCACAGCTCATGTCCATGCACATGGTGAAGATACCCTTGAGTCTAGATGAACTAGGGTCAGGGTGAAAATACCTATGAGCCTAGATCAACTGGCCTCTCGAGAGCTTTGCCGTTTGGCTCATCTCCGTCTTTACTACTGTCTGTTTGGCATAGCACACTAGTTATTGTACTTAAATAAGAAATTCAACAGTTAAACCACTTTCTATAAATTCTGTGTAACTACTTTGAAGCAGGAAACAACTAGTAGATAATAAAGAGAAGTAGGCCTATTTCTAATTACATGAATGTGGGTTGCCATTCTTGTTTTTTTTTTTCTCTCTCTCTCTCTCTCTCTCTCTCTCTCCTACAGTCCAGCAGTGGTGCTCAAAATACCGCAGGCCATGCCTCCAGCCAATCAAAGTCAAAAGGCCTCACAGTGACAAACATGGCAGTCAGGCACCCTCAGACTCATCACCATGGTGACCACCTTGGAGTTTGGTTTTCGCCACTTAAAAAGAATACCCCTGCTCCTGTCTGGCACAGGGCAAGTGCACTGAAATTCACCTGCCCATGTTTTAATGTACCTTTGCTCGCCAGACTATACGTGCGCAGGTGTATGTGTAACATGGTGAAGTCAAAGAGCAAATATGGCTTATATGTGCTTTGTAAATGTGATGATCACCAAATCTCTTATTATCTTGAAATTGGACACTGTATTGGGTAAGTATGACTCAGAACGTGGATAGCATTTAAATGAATCTTCCAAAGGGGGGTGTTGGTAGTGTTGGAATGATAAGAGCATGAAAAGAAGACGGAAAGCATGTCAGATGAAGGGGAAGTTAAGATTGGAAGCTGATGTAATAACACAAGCCAATTTGGTCAGGATCTGGGAATGGCACTCACTCAGTGTGTGCACTCCTTGTTAAACTAACACCCCATGACAAAAATGCAACATTTTACAATAGATATTGATAATTAAATGTGCAGATTTCTACTGATGTCTTTGGCTATTCTAATTGGCTGAAATAATTTTTGCTCTAGCCATACAATGACATGACAGAAAAATATCCACATCACCAACGGCCAGCTGGCTGAGTTCATAGACATCTGGCTGAAATTGGAAATGTATTTGGTTTAGGAAACAGCCACATTGCTCATGTTAAAGTTGTATCCATCACCACGACTGATTCACTTACAAATTTTCTTGGGCAATATGTCTGAAAGTAATCTTAACATATCTTGGATAATACTGTACATTGGATTCACTCGTAAAATTTGGTTGTTCAAAACCCAAAGACAGATTCAGGAATTTTATTAGATCACCTAATTTGTTCTTGGGTTTAGTAAGATTCAAACTCTGTTTATGTTGTACAAACGTTTTAAGGAGGATCGGAAAGACTTTTATCCCCCCAAAACGTAATTATTCTGATCCTAGAAGGGGGTCAGGGGGTCACGAATGTGACCGGAACGAACAGGATGGGAACCCCGGAACACACTGAAGGCAACTGTAAAGATATAAAAAGGTTTATTAACGAAAAGTGCATGCAATGCGTGAAGTAACAACTCGAGAAGACAAAAGTAAAACTCAGGAACAAAATTGGGATTCAAAGTACATAACAAAGAGACATAACAAAAGCGCATGTAATTGACCAGCAGGAGGACATTGCCATAACACTCAAAGTACAAACAAAATTTCCTAAGGCAGATCGCGGAACAAGAGCAGGAAAAGTAGCAACTATAATAACTATGCTGTAAGACAGATATACCAGGAAGTGCGGGATTTGGAACAGGCATAGAAATTGGGTGCACACAAGGCAATAACCTGGCAACGTCCTTGTGCTTCAGCCGCACCTAAATAGTCCACTGATGACAATGGGCTGCAGGTGTGCGGCTGGTGGCTCCGCCCCCTAATCTCCAGGCAGGACAAGAGATTACGGACACAGAATGTGACGGAGGGTAGATTTCTGGAACAAAATGAATACAAATAATTTCTAACTGATAATGTTTTTCCGGTGGGCTTTGCACATCATGAAAAGAAAAATACGGTTTGACTTGCCCGTTCAAGACAAAAATGCAAGAGCAGTGGCATGACGTGCAGATTTCAGCAGGTGGGAGAAACACAGCAAACAGCAAATGACAAGCAGTAAGGAAAGGACGTCCTGGATGGAAATGGAAGGCGCTATTTGGCGTGTAAAATAGTGAGGATGACTCCTAGGGCTTTTCGACAAAATCATATTCAGCTGTGTCAAAAAAAATAAAGTGTTGAATTAGTTTCAGGATTTGCGTCTACCTGTCTCCTTTCCGGCCCACCCCCTCCCCTCATAACCTCAACATTATGTTATTCGATGTACGATGAATGTGTCTAAAAGTACTGCAATTTCGGCATTTTAATAACACTCACAATGTGTTTTAATTGGACACCCGTGATATGTGTAACCACCAAAGTCAAGGGTAGACTCACAATAGTAATAATAAAATAATGAAACATTTCACAAAAAAATATGTTCAATCATTTTTTCTGACAATTACATCCGTTGTTGTATGACCAGTCACTCATCGTGAGATAAATATACAAGTCTGTCTTCATTGTCAGCTGGATCAGGTGTGTCACTGACCTCATCATGGAGAGTGTCATCCTGCTACAGTATGTCGCAATATTGTACGGGACATAACAAGCATGTACATTGCACACTCCTTGGGGTTTCACTGTATTTGAAGCATTATAATGATCACTTTAGAGCTCAATTCAAATTCATTTTGTCATCTTAAAAGTTAAATTAGTGTGTACTTTTATTCTGCTTGATCTTAACAATTTCTTTCTCAGATTGGTATTTTCTTTAATTAAAATTTAACATAAAAAGTGGTGTCACCTTGAAAATGATCCAAAGAAAAAACAACATACAAAAATTAAACCTACAGTACTTTGAAAAATTATTTGCCCCATTTCTGATTGCTGTGTTTCTAGCATTGACCACGAATAACAGGCAAATAATAAAATAGGCAAATTGAAAAAAAAACAAACAAAAAAAACAGAGCAATAAGGGCAATACTAATGACCCACTACAGATTTCCTGCACTGTGCAGGATTTGTAAGGTGCAAGTGTGTATGCGGTAAAGTGAATGGTGGTGAGGCAGATTAGTGAGTGAGGGATTTGTTCAGAATCCGAATGGGGTGTGAGGAGAAGTTGTTTGCCAGCCTGGCAGTCCTGACCCTCAGTCTCAACAACTCAAAGTTATATAAAATGCAATTTGTAAATGATGATTTTATTTACCAAATATGAATATGAATAGGTGATTGCCTAATAAACCTAATAGCAAGTTGTCCCTCCTTTGGCAGCAAAACTGTATATCAAGCATTTGCAAAAAAACTGGTGATGAGTCTTTCACACCATTGTGGAGGAATTTTGGATCACTGCCATATTGGTGGGTTCGCCAACATGCACTGTCCGTTCAAGTTCATCAAAGCATCTGTGAAGGGAATCCTATATTAGGTTGGTATCATTATGTGCTTATTTCTTGTCTAGCAGAGTGTGCATTGTTATCCATTTATGCAATCCTAGTTCATCTCGCCCCAGTCCTTAGATATAGCTGTTGACGCAGGAAAGTGTGAGCTGGGACCTCGGCCCAGCTGTTGGTGGCGCCCTACTGCCTCTTTTTGTTATGTCTTATAATGTGCAATGCTTTGCTAAAAGAATAAAAAGCAGGCAGGGACGCTTGAGCGACAAATTAGTGCTATCGGCAACGCATGAGTTTGTTTGCCAAGCTTTTTTCCCTGTGCCATGGCAGACAAAAGTCAATCTTGGCTGGTCTTAGTTCCTCTTTTTGCTGCTTAGCAGCTAGGCTTGTCCTAGTCTTTTTGAGATTTCTCTGACAGCATCTCAATTGGATTTAAATCCGGACTGTGACTTGTCCACATCAATACTTTAATTTTGTTTGACTCATTGGTTGCACCCATTGCACATGTCACACGCATCTCCATAAACACCCCGTTGCACCCATTTCTGCCATGCACAAAGTTACAGAAATGACCACAACAGAGGAAACCCCACTTATGCGTATATTTAGAATGTGCTTGGCACCAGACTTGTGTTGCACAAAAATAGGGCCCTCACAATCTAAAGTTATTTGATATTGCATTAAGGCAATAACCTCTGTAAAAAAAAAAATGTCATTGAAGAGATATGAAGTGGGTGAAATGATTACATGAGATTATCATCAAGTTCAGTTGCCCATCCCTGTTTTAAGCTACTGCATTTGTTTATTTAGCTTTTACTTTGTTGAGTTTTTCCATTTTCTACCTGATTACCATTGAAGATTTATGGTGCATCATCAGGGTAAGAAAAGAATTAAAATAACTGAAAACAAAGAGACCCACACAAATTTTCATTCAAAACAGCAGGACAGCAGCAATGTGTTTTCTTGTCCACTGTTATATTGATATGAACAGGATACTCTTGCCACAGTCTTAATAGTGCTTTACCCATGATGCTATATTTTCAACTGCCCTGCTTTCAACTCTCCATTTGCATCTCAAGTGATGCATTCGTTTACCTTTCTTCTCTCTATGACATACTCTATCATTCTCATATCTCTCTCCCTGGGTTGCTTGCAGCTTTGTATGAATTCCAGCGATGGAATATTGCATTTCTAATCTTGCTGACAGCAGACAAAACCTATGTTTTTTTTTTTCTTTCCAATATCCATGCCCCATTTCTCACATACTTTAGCCCACCCCCTTCCCTGATCTCATACTACAGTACAAACACAGGCCTCTCTCACTGCTTTTTCTTCCTTCTGTCTTCCCCAACTGTCATTTTTCTTTCCTTTGAGGGCACATAAGAAGAAAAGGACCTGAAATTAATGTTGGGAGTAAAAGAGAAGGGTGTTTTAGAAATACAGCCAAGAGTGCAGCTGGTGGTGGTGTTGTTGTTGGCAATTCACAAAGAAGAGCAGGACCTTAACAACAACATGATTGGGGCTTGGAGACTTGTTGGAGGGCTCTGTTTACAAAGAGCAGAGGATCCCGCACTATGCTATAGGGAAATAACTTTTCCTTGGCATTCTGCTCTGCTTTGAGGATGTGTGTGCTACTCTTATCACTACGTGCTCCTTTTCTTTGTCTGTCTACCTGACCGCCGTTCTTGTGCAGCCAATTGCAATTGTAAGTCTGCTCACATTGTCTGCACAGTCCACAAATGTCTGTCACTAACCTATTGGTGTACACCTCCCTCTACCTCAACACACACAAAAACACACACCCACACACGCATCCATTGGTCACATATGCTGTATACAGTACAAGGAGTCCCATAGGCCCTTACACCGGTTAATGTCTGACAGCTCTCTACCAGAATAACCTTGTGACCTGCATCATTAACATATACAAATATGTTACCAAAACGATGATATTTTTACCTTAGCAAATATTTACTACCCACTTTTAGTTTTGTTTTGAGGTTCCACACTCTGCACTCAGCAGGCACGCTTGGCAGGTTATTGCTCCTGAAAAGACACAAGTTGTTTTTCAGTGTTGCATGTTGATACGTCTTTATCTAAGATCATTAAAAAAAAAGAAAAATCAGAAGCACTTTTTATCTAGAGTGTTTTTTGTGTTCATGTTCAAACAGGAAAGACCAAATGATCCATAAACAATGAATTATGAGATGTGGTGAATGTCAGGAGTAAAATATTCAGCAGTCATTACCTATTCAAGGCAGGGATTTAGGTCCACGGGTCTGCCCCAGCGTGGCCGGTTACACACACTCTGATGCACTCTATCACCCGGGAGATCGAAGCGTGCATGTTAGTTTGTCAAAACATTGGCTTGGGGGGGACTGCTATATTGCCAGCATCATCACTTTTTCCGCAATTATATTCACATCTATTGTGGAGTGTGGAGGTTATTTGGTGTTTACAGGAACAATAGGGAAAGGACAACACATGCATGCACGCAAAAATACACACTGTATAACTACAAAAATGCTGCGCTGCACATATGCGTCTGAAGACCACACACACGGCTTGGTGACTTCAGCGATGAAATTAAACTGAAGGCTGGTAACCATCTTTTTAAATTGTATTAAGTATTTAATACTTGGGTTTCCTCATTGGGATTAGATGCCTTCAACAATCCAGACTTTTATACGCTCATCTGCCAGATCGGATTTTTACCACAGCTCCATCGCCCAGACATGACATGCTGCAGCAGCGCACATTCACACACACTTCCACACTGCTTCTGCAGTGCTACAATATTAATTGCCATACAAATAGAAGCAGAAGTTAACCAGGCTAAAATGAACCCTTTAAATACTCTCTAAAATGATGAATGAGAAGCAATAATAAATATTATTCATATATACAGCTAGACAACTGCATAATGAATCAACCACTAATATAATCAGAAACGTTAAAAGATATGCATGGAAAAGTCTACCTTTTGATTGGGAGTGGGAAATGTCTATTGAGCCAGTAAAAACCGAACAAAACGAGGAAAAGGAACCATTTTTACCATGCGAAATGTTATACTTTATGCATATTTATGAAATGTCTTTGCATTTTACCAGGGACAGCAGTATGAGAGGCAGAACACCCCACCCCCCCACACTCATGCGAGCACAAAACCCCACACACGCACGCACACGCACATGCACACGCACACACACACACACACACACACACACGCACACACATTTTTTGTTTGTGAAAATGCTTTTAGATGAATCTGCTTGTATGCAGCACATTGAGCTGCGTTGTGTATGAAAAGTACTACATGAATAAAAAAGCCTTTACCTATCCTTGAACAGTGTAGAATTGATTTAAGCGTAATTAAAAAGTTTGGAAACAACTTCAATTAAGGAAAAAAAAGAGATATCGGCTGATCATCCATTTTAGTTTAATATGGGTTTTTTTTTTTAATCTGACATCCATTTCATTCAAGAACATCTTTAAAGTTTTCTTTTTTTCCCTACTGTTGCTGAATGTTTATCTTGTGCGTTTACTTTCATGACAGTTACAAACGTTACGTAACATTGTAAGGATCTTAACATTTTCAGTTGAAATTTAAACGTTTTGAATGTCACTTTTAGGTTGCCTTTATACCACTTCCTGTGATATTAAATAGAATGATGCAAATACGCTTCTATTGATATTAAAACCTGTCCCTTTAATTGTTCATCGTTTTTGGTTGTTATGATGCCACATCAGATTGTTTATAGTGAGGTAAATACCTGCTTGAACAAAAAAAATGTTTCAGTAAATATTTACTGGTTTACTGTTGATTCTTGTATTACTTTAACAATCATTTGTTTATATTGCACACTCTTCAGGGAGCGACAATTTCTCCTGAAATGCCACGTGCAAAGTTTGCTGTATTTAATTGGTCACAAGGGAACTTCACCATTGTGGAACTCTTCTTGTTATGTCGGCGGTGGAGTTGACGAGGATGTGGACCCAAATGGAGGGAAAATGGAAGGCACATGTGCTCAAAAATAATAATTTAATCCAGCAAAGAAGGAAATAACAGATAAGGTCAACAAGCAATGTACAAAGTAAACACCAAAACTACAATTTGACTTTGTACAAATGACTGAAAAACAGGATTCGGAATAAACAGGACAGCAACACACAAGGCGGGTGCCTGAGGCTAGATGTAAATGCTGATGGCAGTGTGAATGGCACTGTGGAACCAAACCCACTTTTTATCCGATTTTTTGACACATAACTTCAGTCTGAACGGCAAGATCGCATTCATCTGCGACTCGCACGTAACAAAGAAGTGACAAAAATCAAAATTGCTGCACTCAAAAATATGGGAGAAGTTTGGATGAAACAAAACGAAGCGAGGACAACTCAATGAAGGGAGTGCGAGGTGTATTTTGTCTCTGTCTCTCTCTTGCAGCACTGTGAAAGAGTGGTTAGCACATCCGCCTCATATTACAGAGTCCAAAGTTCAATTCTGGCTCGGCCTGAATTTCCTGTGTGGCATTTGCATGTTCTCCCCATGCCTCCCCGAGAAGAGGCGGACAACCCTTACCTGTGTAACAGTAACGACCTCTATTTAAGAATCAACTCTGCTTTGTGTGTCAAAGAACTTTTTTTTTTTTCAAACCTGACATTAGGTAGACCAGTGAGTCTACCTTACATTGACTGAAAATTCTAACTTACTTATTTATCTATGTCAAAGTCACAGTGAAAGGCAGAAGAACGGTGAAATCATCTTTCATTAGATAGCATAAGCAGCAATAAACCTGCTGTCCATCAAGCAGAAAAAAATCATATGATTTTCCTTTGTGTTCAGTTAAAAAGGCCCACATTTTAAACAGTGAGTCATTCCAATACATACATACATATTATATATATATATATATATATATATATATATATATATATATATATATATATATATATATATATGTATTTATCAGTGGAGGTCTCTGAGTTTTCCATGATGGAAAACATGTACCTTAAGGCAATAGTACGGTAGTCTTTGGAGATAATGTGGGGTACAAACATAAAGGATCAATTGGATTTGTCCAAAACAGATCTTTGCCTCTCCGTTTACCTATTACTGCAAGCTTAGTGTATGGATGGAGGGCTTAAACGTTCTTTTTGTTGGCCTGTACAAACACACTTGTTTCATATCTCAGGTGCTGTGGGCAAGGAGAGAGCTGTCAGAGCTGCTCAAGGGATGAGTTGACAGTACTGCTGTGATAGCATCCACTTCAGTGGTAAAGAGTTCATTGTGCCTTAAACCATTTTATCATGTCTCATGTTTGTTTTATTGACTTCTCTTGGGGATGTGTCAAGTATAGAAATGAATGAAATTTGATGAGTAGGTCTTTTGAGGTGGCTAGACTGTAGTATTTAATCTGTTTCAAATACATCGCCTAGTTGTTGTTAGTAGAACACATGACATCACAGAATAGAAAAAAGCAACGCAGAAAAAAAAGATTGTTTATCGAGAATAAAAGAACACAGTGTTGCATTCAATGCTGCTCATGCTGGAAGGTAAAGATGGTCAAGTAGCTGACTGTTGTCACAACCATGCTTCCGGGAGCAATTTCAAAATCAAAATGCTCCAAGGCTGTTTTTTCCATTCAGTACTTCATATGTACTTGATACACAAGTAACAAGTACCTTCTTAGCCAACAGGTTAAAATAAAACAGATCTTTTCCCATAGTTACTGCCCAGTAAATGTGTTTTTGCTGCCTGGATAATTTTACGCTGCCGTGCCTGAAAGGAGAAGCGATGAGCCCTGAAAGCCAACGTAAGGCTGAGTGACAATTGTCAATTGGCTGCTGGAAAAGGATAGATCCCTCCATGCAAACCAATAGCTCGTAACGACTTGAACAAGTATCTTAGAGGAAAAGACAATCTTCAGTCAGTCATCTTATACCAATGCGTGGTTGGTGCTAACCATATCTGCGATGCTAATTTAAATCCAATGCACATATTTCCACAATGCAGTCTTATCCTTGAGAACATGAACTGCATGGAAAATGACAAGGATGTTTCTTTCTGAAGGTGTGTTTTGATTGCTTGATGGCAACCAGTGCCACAGGAACATAATGTTCCATATCTGCAAATGAGCACAAACACATTCATGCCTCACAGATGAACTAATAATGCATTTGGCAAATGGTTGGAGAAATGAAGACGATTGTGGTCACACACAAATGGCCTTCAGTGACCATTTTCATATGAAGGGAACCATATGCAGAAAAAAAAGATTACACACTCCCTTTCACTTGTCCACCTCAATCTATCCCTCAAAATCCACCAAATTCTAAAAGGAGAAAACATTGTCAATTCATCTTTAGTGCTTCAGTTATTCATGTTTGGCGCCATATGTGTTTCTTCAACATGTCTTGAGTTTGCCGCACACGCATCTCAACATACGTGAATTAAAGATGTCAGTAGTCGACCTTCACAAATAAAAGTTTAATATACACGTTAAGCCTCCTGTGGAGCTGATGACACAAAATCGTGCTTCTACACTTCTTTGATGGCAGAACAGTATACAGTATATTTGATGTGTTTTCACTAAAGCAGACATATGTTGCAGATGATTAGATTTATGTTATTGACAAAAATCCCAAATTTGGACAGGCATGTCCATTTTTTTGTTTCTTGTCAAGAGACAAGTGACGAGCCTACAACTTAGACGAACAAGAAAGCTTTTAATAGGTAATACCAGGAGTCCGACTTAAATAATAATTTCTCGCCGTAAGGACTTCAAGCGCTACGTCGTAGCCAAAAAGGACCCTCAAATCGACAAGGAACAGATTCTTGACCTACTTGTTACCAAACCAGATGAGCTTGCAAAAGACGTAAGTCTCAAAAGTATGTTGGAGACTTCGGACATCCCGTCTGTGTAAAGAGAGAAACAAGCTGAGGGGTTCCATTAGTTTGGCTTTAAATGATAAAATTGACAAGCGTTTATCTGTTATGCTTCTGGCGTTTGGCATCGAGTTTGCAATTAGTACTGAGTTAGCGGATAGCACGTCAGCCCTTGACTGTTAACATGCTTGTCTAGCCTAGTGCTACTTCGGGCTGCAGTAACGTGGGGCACATTTTTTTTTTATATTTTATTTACAGCAGCATCTAAATGATTGGTATGTGTTTGTTTCAGTTTTACACCTTTTTTTTTTATAGAATATATGGTGAATAAAAGGAAAGAATCACCAACAGGTGTCTCTATTGGAGCATATGCCTTGCTATCTTGAAACATAGCGAATGCAGAACATTACACACAACATGGGATGTGAACTGGTTGCCAGCCAATGAGTTTATATGTATGTTCTTTAAGGTCATGAATAAGTCAATTAAACAAAGGGAGATAGGAGAAGACGCTATCAAAGTATTGCTTTTGAGTTTGAACTGCTATTTTACTCTGCAGTATTCTTACAGTAGTTTTGCTGCTGCTTATTTATATACCGGTGTAGCCTCTACTCTGAAATTTAAGGTAAAAAGAAATGTAAACATGTTAAAGAGACACTGTGCACAATTTGACAGTTTTTCATTACGGAGAGCAAGAAATGCTGCATTTACCATTGTCCTTTGCTATAACAGACATGGGAGCCTCCAGAGTGCCACCCCCCATGTAATACAATTTAATGATAACTACACGTATGATTATATTTATAACATACTGTTGGTTGTTAAGAACACATTTATTTGCAAGTTTTTGAAATTTTAAATCATTTAATGTATTCCTTTTTAACGAAAAACGGTTTAAATCTTACACAATGTCCCTTTAAGATTCTGTGTCGAAGAGTTTTTCGTGATTTTTTTTTTCCCTTTCCCTAGTAATGAGTACAAATTCTGACCTGGACGGCAAGATACTCATTCAGTTGTCATTTTTCAAATTTGCAATCATTGTCTTTTAGAGCGCACATTTTGATTACTGATGTTACTTGGAGGATTTGAGGGGAAGAGCTGGCTATTGGGACAGGCAAAACCCATAAGCTTGTCTGCAGCCAACATTCAAACGCTGGTTGAAAGGTGCAGAAATATGTCTGGCACTTGCAGCAGATGTTTTCAACAAGGCAAAGAGTGCAAATAAAGAATAGCCTCTGTGAGCAACAAACACGCACACACACACATGACCGCGCAAAACAGCCTCCGAGCATGCAAGAACAATACTGAATCAGTCTCCTTCACATTACTCTTTAATTGGCAGGAGGCAGTCTGAGGCTATCACTTATCTTGTCACTGACCAATTCTCATGGTTAATGAAAGTGGTTTGTATGTATGTATGTGTTTGTCTGAGGGGCTATTTGCGGTGTTGTGTTGCTATCTGCACGTGTAAGTTTGTTTGTGGAAAATTCTAGGCAGCAGATGCAATCACAAACTAATTTTGTGTGTGGGTGAGCCTGTGTGATAGGTTGAAGCAGACCTGGGGCTACAGTGTCACTCTTGGGCTTGATTGTCTCTCCCGTCCTTGGTTCTGTGTTGAGTTGCCTTGCTGCTGGTATCAGTCTGTATTCAATCCCGACATTAGCATGGATTTACCCCTCTGCTCAAAACGACCTTACTACTAACTTGTGTTAACAAGTACATCCTCAATGTCCCTTTACGATGCAGTATATTGCAGGGTCGGCTCTAGCCAAAGTGGCAGCCTTGACAGGATTTTTTTTTTTTTTATGTTATTTACCACTTTACATATGTTTCCAATTAAAGTTTAATTTTTATCAGGGCCTTTAAAATGAGAACATACCACAATTTACAGCAGAAAATTCAACGAAGATTTATAGATATGAACACATTTTTCATAGAATATTCATATACCTGCCTTGACTTGCACATTAATTTATGGGATATCCCATTCCTAAACCGTAGTTTCAAATTATGTCAATCCACCCTTTGAGCTAAAATAGATTCATCACTTCTGGGAAAAAAAGTTCCACGAAGTTTAGGAGTGTGTTCATGGGAAATTTTTACCATTCTTCCAGAGGCATGTCTTAGAGTTACACACTGATTTTGGATGAGAGTCTCCTCTCTGAAACTCATCCCAAGAATGTTCCATGGGGTTGAAATACGACCAATGAATTTTTTTTATATAGCATCACGTAATGTGTCTTTGGAATTTTTCCTAAACGAGTATTCACAAGTATCCATTCTTGGTCTAACTTATGTGATAAGAACAACATTTAGTTTTGCTGTGCAATATTGGCTTACTTGTACTTCTACTGTGCAAAGTTTATGATTTATAAATATAATTTATTTTAATATAATTAGCGATTACTATAGCTTATGAAAAAATGATGTGAGAGCACACAGTTTTATGTTATTGAAATTTATAGTGGGTTTTAAAAGTGAGTAACTCACTAATATTCACACATACTGTAGTAGGTTTAAGTTGTCATTATGGCAATTTCACGAATTTCCACAAAAGTCTGCCATGCCTCCCAACACCCACAACTCAACAAAGAGGAAACACAGAAAAAAGCTTAGCTGAACATTTGTTCAGTAGCTCAACACATTTTGAAAAAAGTTGTGGTGAACAAAAGTCTTCAGGCTGATATGAAATATTGAACTTTGTACTGACATACAGGGAAGCTTGAAATGCATCATTACCTCCCAATTACGCCCCTGAAGAGGCAAAAGATTATTTAGAAAAAATTGGGACTTTTGTCAGTCCTGCAGCCTGGGGCTGCAGTCTGATGTGAAGCAGACTTGATCGTTTGCTATTATTTTATTTTTAACAGGGCAACAGTTTACCCTTGCTCATTGCTGTTAGACTGAAGAACTCAGGTTATACTGGGGTTATACTGGGTGAAATTTTAGGTTCAGACCCAAGATCTTGTTTTACGGTTCATGAATGTGTGTATATATATATATATATATATATATATATATATATATATATATATATATATATATACATATATATATATATACATATATATATATATATATATATATATATATATACATATATATATATATATATATATATATATATATATATATATATATATATATATATATATATATATAGGAGGAGTGCTGAACTGGTTCAGTACGTCTGAGGCGCACTGTGCCATGACGTCACCTCGCTAGCTGGTAAGTCAAGCCTACACGGCAGTCCCAAACATGCCAGGCTGGACTGGTGCCCTCACAAATGTCATCTTTTAGGCATCAGGCAGTCCACTCTTTAATACCAAACTGTCAGATGGGGAGCAGCCTCTCTGTTCACCAGCATGGTCAGGAATGTGCAATGCAGTCTATCAAATTTCTAAACACGGAAAAATAGACTTGCACCTGCACAAAATTAAATGCACTGCTATTTAGATCAAGTGCATGAGTGCCCGCATACCCAATTACAGTAGAGCCACAAAAAAACAAAAAAACAAAAACACTTTATCTCTACCAGGGGTGCCCAAACTTTTTTACCCTGAATTCTACTTTTCCAGCTGCCAACTGCAGCGTGATATATCGGTTGGTCATTCCCGAATCTTTGTAAGAAGATACTGATATCGCAATCACCAGCAATGAAAATGCGCAAAAATATATTAAATTATGATCTCCTCTTTAGCAGTGATATCACCAAACAATCATGTAGTCATATTACAGTTTAGTAAACACAGATAAGTAAACACCTAAATGAAAATACACATCTGGGCTGTTTTACTCACATGGTCAGATTTTAAAGCCCCGAAACACTTTAATTTTGAAGCTCCTCCCGGAAGCAAAGTTATGACAACAATCTGCTACTTGACCATCTTTTTCTCCCAGCGTGAGCAGCATTTAACGTAGAGAACACTGTGTTTTTTTCTTGATTGACATTCTTTTTGTCGGCAGAGTTATTTATTTTTTTTTTAAATTAGTGCAGTGTCATGCAATCAACTAAAAACAGCAAGGTGGGGCCCCGGTCGACCGCAATAAACACAATGGACACCCCCGATTTAAAGCCATCAAATTATATTCATTTTATTACAGAGTTAATTTAAGACAAGTTCAATTTTTCGCTGAGGCAATTTCAGAAAAATCCAGACTGCTGATGATGAAGCTCATCATTCGGACTTGAACGAGTGAAGTTGGAAACACTCATACCAGCACTCATTACGCCGATTGGCCAATTTGAAATTAATATCAACAAATGCAAAATCCCCATACTGTAGTAGAAAAATACTCAGTTTCTGTTTAAATAGCTTTCCAGAATTTGAGATGGTTTTTGTCACGCTGAGGCACGCCGGTTAGAGGGGTACGGGATGCGGAAAAGGCGAAACCAATAAAATGCAGGGCAGATTGGGGTAGGCTGAAATGGGGGTGATTTAATGACAAAAAAGGCTGGGTTGAAAGAAACGAAAAATACAAAGTACAACCAAAAACGCTAAACTGAAACTACTGGGGGGCAACAAGGAACGGGAGGCAGCACGGGAATGACTGGTACAAGGAGCATGAGACGAGGCAGCGGGGGAAAGACGAACAATGACCCGACAAGGGACGCGGCAAAACACTGGGGCTTAAGTACTAACAGAACTAATTAAGACGCAAGACACCTGGGAACAACAATTTTTTTTTGAAGTTTTTAAGCATGTTGCAATTTTATTTTATCATGATTAATACACCCAAAGTGTTATTTTCACTTCTTTATCAATTTCTGAGAATTACTTGATTGTTCTGAAATCCCAGCACAGGGCCCTCCTCCACGCAGATAGTAAGGAACTTATGTTCTCACATCTCTCTATGCGAAGTCACAGTGAGAGGGGGAATCCCCCCGTAACTACCTCTACACCTTCCCTGTCCCTCACATGCAGAGTAAAAACAGAATATGCCTAACAAACTGGCAAAAATGTGTTTATACAAGCACACGGACGGGCGACCAGCAGACGTTTGTGATGGTCATCATTCCATGAAGGACTGCCCTTTATTCCCCCACAAAAGGCTTTCATATAAAATGCTATTCAAAGATGGCCAAAAACTGCTGAACAGAAAGTCAATAAGTGAAAGAAGTTATTTTGTGCATTAACAAAAAATAACTCTTTTAGAAGTATTACTAATAGTCAGTATTAACTCAAATTGATTTATTGTCGTAACTCTTGTACAACAATGCATTGCGGTATACTTGTCTCTGGTGTGTCTTTTCTGCATCGCGAGTTTGCTGTCTTCCACAGTAGCCGCTTCTCCAATCCATTATGCCGTTGTCACACTACTAAGATTTGTAGGGATCTATGTTTTTGAAGACGCAGACACGGCAAACACATTATTAGCTGAACAAGCTAAATAAAATGGGTATTGGGTCTTAAAAGTATATCGCAATACAGAAAAGGTGTATTGCGATATGTATTGTGATTTATTGGGCAATGTTTGCAAAAAAAAAAAAAAAAAACATTTTAACATTTAATGTGTTTTTGAAGCGGTTGGAATTATTTACATATAAAACACAATTCATAATATGACAAAAATCATGATAGAAAAGGCACTCCCGAGCAAATAGATTTAAAAAAAAAAGGTCACTGTTGAGAATACTGATGAAGGTAACTCAATTGATATTATAGAAACTTATATACAGGTGTACAGTACAAAGTCCCACTACAAGACAGGAGCACCTTATATTATTTATGGTTGAGTGTTGCATCTGAAGCTGACCCAATAAAATTTAACCATATTGGATGCAATACTGCATCTTTTCTTTTAAGTAGAGACAGATGTGTCTTAATGGTCCTCCGAGCATGTGCACGTGTTACTATCAGATGGTGCTTCACAGCCTGCTACTGGCATTTTGCCATATGTCTCCTGTCTGCCTTGCCACGGTTCTGCTGACACAGTCAATTTTAAGTCCTCTGTGTATCCTGTATACTGTATATCCAGCTCACACTCTTTGTGTATTGTTCATCCTCTGGTGCAGTTTCGGTTCAATACACTTTCGAATTGGTTTTGCTTTGCTACCCGAAATGTACAGTACTCACACACACACACACACACACACACACACACGTAGACCTTAGCCACTTACACAATGATCCATGAATGATTGTCAGCAAAGAACACCTAGCACCAGCAGCAGCTGGGAAATCTGGTGGAGTTGGGTGTTTCACCATCTTTCTCAAGGATAGCTCGCAGAGTATCCCAAACCCTTGAAGTGTTTGAAGACTCACTGTGATGTGGAAGTTGCCTCAAAACATTTCCGTGCGCTTTTTTTTTTTTTTTTTACCGTTTCGAGGGTTTTACTTTTTAATTTTGGTTTTAGCTGTCCCAGGTTTGTCCTTATCATCATCAATTCATTAAATATAATTATGAAAAGTGGTTTTGGAGGGGATTTTAGAACATCTGCTTGCTATTAAACACTTCTCATATTCTTAAATGCAGATTATATGGCAGCAATCTGCTACTTGCAGAAATTGGCCTCAATATTCATGTTGAGAGATTATTTTGAACAAATAATTTTGCATGTTATTCACCACATGTTGAATCTTTGTACTTCATTCACAACCATCCATCCCACCATTTTCTATAGGTGCTTAACCTCACTAGGGCCGCAAGCTGTTTTAGGGCAGTAGGTGGGGGACACCCTGACCTGGTCACCAGCCTTGGTCATATTATTTGGAAATCCATCATTTAATTTATTTGTACAAGTTGGTTGGGGTTATGTGAGTTAAATTTGACTAGATTTGGCATTTTGACTGCTTTGTTTTTACCCCTTTTGTCCGCGATCAAATTCAAATTGAGGCACAAGTGAATCTACAATGGTGATCCTAAATTACAATTTTGATACAACAGTATTATGTTTCATGCAGTTTAGAAAATTAACATTGTGTTGACACAGATAGATATTTCAATTAATTTCTGTGGTTTTTATTTGTTTTATATTCATAACTTGTCATGTCTCCTCTTGTTCATCTTAGTTTCAGTGAGGTTTCAGTGTTTCAGTTAGCCATGTTTCATAATTTGGACAGTTGCTTTTAAAGTACAGTTAAAACCAATAAGAAATGTGCGCTTGAACCTCTGGAATGAGCGCATCACACTCCTTCCAGGTGAAGTTGGGTGTCCTTCCATTTTCTCTGGACTTTCATCTGAACTTTCCATGCAAGTCACATGCACCACGTTTGAAGGGATCGGGAGGAGGAGCTCCAATTGCTCGGTTGGAGCCATCTGCATTTGCGGCCAGATGACGCAGACTGCCTCAGTCTACCAGCACTTGGCCGCATCAGCTACCTAATTGCCAAATCGCTGTGGCGCAGTGGTCGCCAGATCTGCGTCTGAGCATAAAAATAGGGCCCATTGAGTCCAAGTGGACCAAGTTTTGTGCCTCCATTGGTGAGGCAGCCAATCGATGCTGCGGATGTAATGTGGCGCCCGTCGTCGTGATACTCCCCAAACCCACGTATAAGGCAGAACAGCTTCCCATTGTGCTCCATAAAAACTGTTGTAGTGTCTGTGTTAAGCTCCGTATTTTTTGTTTTGCTGGCTATTTTTTCCCGCACAATTTTTGAGAGCAAACTTGGCAGGCCAACTCTACTCTAACTAGCTTTTCCAAGCCATAATTCCCTTTTTGATTAAACTTGCTTGGCTTCCCTGCAGCTTGGTCGGCACCTTTTCTCTCGACACCACTACATTAAACCCTCAGTTGTGACACCTGTTGGTAAAATAACAACTGATATTGCCTAAAACCTTAGCAAGAGAGTCAAAGGTTCTGTTATTGGAGCTCTGTCAGAGGCATCACTGCATCAAAGAACACATCTTGGCAAAACTTCAACAACATTTGAGAGAATCTGAATACTTTCTGAACAGTTATACAAAAGTGAACACTCTGTTATACTGTACAGGAAATATTTCAGCCACAGGACTATCAGGTGACAATAAATTGAACTAGTTTTGTCAATGTGATTACAAAGTCATTTCAAGCATATTTGTGCTGGTATTTAAAAGACAAGCGTAACAACTCATTGTCTGCGCTTCGGCACCATCTGTTAACATACTACTTAGATGTGGGGGAGTTGTTACTTAGTTGAGGTTCTGTGTGCTATAGATCTTAGAATGAGCTCATCTGGTGGCCGTGTCAGCCATTGACCCCTGCGTCCCCCATCTGGTTGTTACACACAATGAGCCAGCAGTGACAGCTGTTCAATCAAAGCATTATGAGAAGACAAACTATTTCCGCAAGGTTTGCTGATTTGAATCATGCATCAAATATGCATGATGTGATAATGTACCCTCCGGGTTTCCCTCCGATAGTTTCACTTGAGGTGATAAGCTTTATCTCACACTTGAAAAAAAAAAGCAACTCAGATGAGTGAAACAAAGCACATACAGGAGATAAACAATCTGGGCACAAACAACAAATGCAGACACGCACACACATGCATGCATGCACACACGCGCTCGCACACACTCAGACAGTATAGTTTACATATACTGTATATAATATGAAAAATCTATGCTTTCTTTATGTATTTCATAAAAAAAAAAAAAAATCTTGAGGCAACCATGTTAAACATTTTGAACGAGGGAAAATTGTTTCGCCATCCTCATTTCTGTCGTAAGGTCTACCTGCGGGCTTCGCCTCGTTGTGCTGTTTACAGTGGATCGGAAAAGGAGAACCCCGCTGAGACCTTTAGCTTCTTTCCTGGGATGTAACAAAGCCATTCTCCCCTAAAGCGCCTTTATTCCTTTTTTGTATTGCATGTCCCATCCTTTGCTGCAAAACACGCCAAACAAAGTTTCAAAGTCACAAACAAGTGGCTGATACTGTGCTAAATACTGTGCTGTTAATGCTTCACCGTTGCTCTTATTGGCACGGTAAGTACGGATCAACAGCTGTTAAAAAAGAGAAGTCAATAATATACATATCTCAAGTAACTTCAACATTCTACAAGCCAGGTGAGTGCTCTCGCTTTGCTCTATTTTTGTATTGAAAGCTTAGCTGCCCATGTTGCATAGCTCCGGCTGTCTGCAAACCAGCCGCCATGGTTCATTCCTGCCTACTATGTGTGACATTGAAGATTTTTAAAGCAGACTGGCTGTTGCGACGGGCAACGAGTTTTTTTTTGTCTTGCGCGAACAGGCAAAACGAGCAAAATTTCACATTGCATTGCAGCATACACATCCTTCGCATTGCCCATTGCACTTTTGCGTCATGTTGCTCGAACTAGACTGACTGCAGTTCAAACGTGTCACTTGTTTGGCCGTTTACGTATTCGGTCTGAACGCAGCACATTTACATATCTATTTAACTTTCATCCATGACAACCAAGCCTGAGCTGAACAAATATATATATATATATATATATATATATATGGAGGTCCATGTCCGTGGGTGTGTGTGTGTAATATATATATATATATATATATATATATATATATATATATATATATATGTGTATGTTTTTTGTTTTGTTTTGTTTTGTTTTGTTATTCTTTGAAAAGTGGCTCCAAGATGTGCAGTGGCTTAGCGCACTTTTACATGTGCTCCTCCTGGCGATGTATCATTCTAGTGGTGTAGAGATTTTTTACTTTGTCAATTTACATTGACGGAGAATTAACAATTCATACAATCAATGACAGTGGGTAATTTAAAGTACTTCAAAATGAAAAATCTTGGGCTCCCAAAAGCAGAAAGAGCGAGTGCCGGGGCACCACTAGGGGTCTATCTGTGCATGTGTCTATCTCCCCTCAAGCTTTTTGTCATGCTCATATCCTCGGTTGGCAGTGTATGGCAAGCATAACACACAATGCAGCTCTAAAGCAGGCTCTTTCAGATGTGTGAGAATTTGCTGAGTGTTGATTTTACGCATCCTGCCAAGATCTGTGTTGTGAACATATGCCAGGGCAAAGAGCCAGATTTCAGTGCATGTACAACTACAATCACAAATTCACACACACGCGCACACACTGATTCTTGCCAGCATATGTTAGTTTGAAGCGGAAGAGTTTGATAAAATATGAAAAAGTCATCTGAAACCTGTTATAGTAATTAATGTTGAAATAGTCCCAATTTGCTGCCAATTTCCTAGAGACATAGTGTTATAGCGGAAAGCACTTACAGTGTGTGCCTCACAGACAAAAGGTCATCAGGTGTTGGCTCATCAAAGCTGCTGTACTTTGCACGTTAAAACACTTTTTTTATAAATTGTTTACCAAAGTACTAGATAACCCATAACCCTCCACCAAATCACCCTTGTCGCTCCATTTACAACAGTGCTGTTTTTGCTTCCCGTTTCCATAACTTGGTCCAACCGAAATTGCCCCCAAAGTCACGGCCCTCGGACGTCAATCTTCTTTGGAGCCTGAGGTAATCAGTCAGCTCATGGGCACTCCTACGAAATACATGATTGGCTCCTGGCACGAGATCGATCAGTGAGGGCAGGAGTTGTAACCCAATCCTGTCCATTATTTATAATCCTCTCCTGCTCAACCAATGAGATGTTGTGCCAGGATCCAATCACGTGTCTTGTAGGAGCACCCGCGAAACTGTCTGAGAAAAATAATCTGGGATTTAGTTGCGTGATATTCTCCTGCCAGTGGAGTCCATATGGTTGAAATATGCAGGACTAAGTGGAGAACAGGATGGTGCAGGAAGTGTGTTTTGTTGACTCTGGGTGCATAGATGAGTACTGCAATATTTTGGGCAAACTGGGAGTTAATGCTGCCGTCTTTGTAAATATTTAACATCACTTCAACTTAAAGCTTGCAAGTTGGCCTCAGCACGCAATTGTCTGGAGACTTTGGAAATGGTGGGAATGCAAAAGGGGAAGTGGGGCAGGGGGGTTGAATGGTGGGTGCCCAGCTTAACCCCAGATCCAATTAACTTAGCGCACTCTGTGGTGTCCTGGGAAATCATTTTGAGTGAACAAAAACACCATACTGAATGTCTCCATGCACTGTTTGGTAAATAATGTGTGATGTACTCAATATGTAGAAGTGTATGAGAGAGAGCGGAAGATGGAAAGAGCACTTAAGAAACATCCCCAGGTGAGAACCAGAGTGTTGACTGGGCTGTGAGGTGTGATTTGTAGATGTATGCGGGTTGTGACTTATATATTCTATCATTACTTCATAATGCTTGTTGGAGAGGTAGAAGGGCTGAGCATTTTTTATTTATTTATTTTTTTGCCTTTGACTGATTTTCTTTATATGCAAGTGTTTCATAGTTTGTTTGTTTTTTAAATTCTCCATCTCTATCATGGCTCATGCATCATGTTGCACATTATATCTCAAAGATAAATATGTTCTCTATTCATTAAACAGAAAGTACTTCATGTTTATGAACTAGAATGATTGTGACATAAACTGAAATGGAATATTGCTTTTTACAGTTAATTGATAGAGACACGACTCTCATGGCTGATGTCCAAAGGAAGATTAATTATCAACAGTGTTGGTTAATAACTAGATGAACTGAAGGAACATTTACAAAACAGCCAACTGGTTTTGCAGTCTTTCGCTAGCATTTTTCTGTGTTGGAATTCTACATGCACGTACAGATTGAAGGTGATTATGTGTTTCTAGAGGATATGCTCAAAACCCAACCACAATAGGTGTGTGTGTGCCCGAAGATGGCTGGGATTGTTAATAGCAAGCCAGTGATTCTAGTGAGGATAAGCAGCTAAAGAAATCGATATATTGTGTATCTGTAAATGCTTAATCGATCCAATAATATTCATAATGCATTTGATCAAATTTGCAATTGAATGTGAAAGTATTACAGTTGCATCAACTGTAGAAAGTTTAAATGTTTCGGTATGACTGGTTTTGAGTTCCTTAACGTATTCCTTTCTATGCCATTGCTATGATCCTTTGGTTAGTTATGTCATGTAGATTGGATGTCTCACAGTATTGAATCTCTGGGTACTTAGTGACGGTCAGAATGTTAAGTCGTGTTAACCTCCCAAGCTGTTATGTTAAGCCAGTGCTTCTCAATTAGTGTTTGCAGGAAAGGGAAAACATTTTGACCCGACACACACACACACACACACACGCGCGCACGCACCCACACACGCACACACCCACACAAGCACACTGCACTGAGTGATCATTGTGAAAATTGTATAACTATACCTAAAATTGTATTCTTTTTAAACTTAATGATAGAAATAAGCCATTTAAATCAGTTTCATCTTTGCCTTTTGCAGGGTTTATACAGGTTACACCTTATTCTGATTCTGAATAGCTTGAAATCCATCAAAATGTCTGAAATGTTAAAAAAAAAAAAAAAAAAGGGGCAAACCTTATTCAAACGAGAAACATTTTTGACCATTTTCAGACCTGAACAGTTTGATGCTGAAAAAAATTAAAAAGAAAAATAAACTGAAATTGACCTGGAGCATGCAGATATTTGTCAACAGCGATTGAAAAGGTTTTGAACTTTGACCTTGAGGGCGCCACTGCACAACCTGTCGCTCTCGATTTGTAATTTCACTACACAGTGTGAAAGCAAAGGCTGTTTCTCTCCACGATCATATGCCACAGCATAGCGGAGGGAGCATGCGCCACTATTTGATCAGGTCTGTTTTAAGATAAGATTCTGGTTTCTGAGTTCAGTTTCCTAACCCTTCCTCTAGTGTTCCAAGACTTTTAGTTTCCAATGCATGCATGCGTGTGTATATATATATATATATATATATATATATATATATAAATAAAAAGGATTTGTATCTTTTTTTTACTTCTGTGTCCTGTTTGCTCCTGGGTCCAAATCTTCCGATTCATGTGACGAGAAGACATTTTACACCTTAAAAGTGAGATTATCAGAAACCAGACATATTAAGACCATTTACACTACACTTAGTCAGTGCTTTTCTGTTGAAACATGCTCACATGACGACCAGTGCACTTCTCAAAGAAAGGCAGGTATTGAAGAGGGCTTCAACGTGATCTCTGCACAACTCACAACGTCCCAAGTCAGCAGTAGCCAGTCTCGACTGTACACAGGTTTAAAAACAGTTTTCTGTTTGTCATGAATAACCGCATGTGGATGAGGACCCCAACCAGGCGCACAGGTGAGTGATCGTGTCTAGTTTATTCAACAAAAGGCGCACGTCAAGCGTGGAACAAAAAGGAGCATATAAAATTCGACAAAGTCGAAATAAAATCGCAAAGTGCAAAACAAAGCGAGACAAACAAGTCTGTAGAAAAAGGTGGGCACGAGGCAATTGGGGAAGCGGGGACCACAGGAGAGCGACAAAACAAAACAAAAAACACGAGAACGATGTGAATCAGGAGGAACAAAGTACAAACCAAAACTGCACACTTGGCTGGAGAACGCGAGACGGGAACACTGCTGCTTCACTATGCTGCTGAGGAGCTTGGCGAAGGAATAACCCAGCAGTGCTCCCCTGTGGTTGCTGGTCTTAAAAAGCCCTTGATGGGAAACGAGCCACAGGTGCGCGGCCGTCAGCCCCGCCCCCTTGTTGCCGCCGGAGAGCTCTGCCTAAAGACCAAACACAAACAGGTGAGCTGGGACATGACACTGTTTCGTTTAATCATTTTATAAATGAATATGTTGTCATCTTTGAAAAACATTTGTTTTTACCGGCACTCTATCGACAATTTATGGTTGAATGTAACAAATATGCATGTTATGGTAAGGTGCGAGGTCCCAATCCTTGAGTCCAGTTGTCTAGTTTAGACTTGAATTTTGACATATGAGCAATCATCTTGTAAAATAAAGTACAAACCTGGATATGGTGATATTCATAAACTGTTAATTCACGGCACCAGTGATACGTATATAACTTCTGTATATCTAGATTCAAAATAAATCATACCTTATTTTTCACTAAAGAAACTGCTGGGGTTCGGTACCACCAACAAGGTTAAGAAGATGCTCTAAATTGTCCTGTGTGATTGTGAATACGAATGGTTGGTCGTATTTGTGCGCCATGCAATTAGCTGGCAACCAGCTGTTAAGATTGGATGAATGGATATAACCGTAGGTATCGATCGGTACTTGGTATCAACAGATTATTGAAACCCTGAGACTCAGACTTGGAGGCTGAGAAAGTATGATCTGGGCATCCTTACACATAATTGTAACTTTTTTTTCATCTCAAATCAGCCATGGCAGGTTTCCAAATCGAGCTTGACAATCCAGTGTTTGATGTTTTAAGACTTGCAAATGGTATTCTCATTAATGGACAGTGACATTACCATTAAATGTATAAATAGTGGTTTGTATTTGTATTTGTATCACTTCACCTTACTGTGCTTTTGGTCATGTCTTACATTTGGAATGTAACATTGGAACAATGGTCACATTTGAAATGTAATTTTGATGAAAGAGTGTTTATGATTAGAGTAATTTATAAAGACAGCACCCTTAGAAAATCACAGTATAGTCAAAAAGACTTTCAACTCAATTCAACTGAATTAATAGAATCACCAGCAGGCTTTTATTAGCGTAAACATGCATGGACAGATGCCAGGCATTTTGTCCTTCTCCCGTTTTCCTTGCTCAATTTTAATCTGTGTTGTAAACCAACCTTAAATACTCAAGGAAGGTCTTTGCTCAGCAATCTGATGGGTAGCCAATATATATATATATATATATATATATATATATATATATATATATATATATATATATATATATATATATATATATATATATATATTATATTATATTATATTATATTATACGTAGTGGTATTATCATTAACACCCATTCTAAAGTGTTGGAGTTGGCTTGCTCTGTCTGATGTCAATGGTTGAACGAACATGCTATTTTTGAGGTCTCTAGAAAAGTGACTTTTTTGCAGGTCCAAGGTGTAGGCATAGGGCAAATGATTGGCATTTCCCTCCAAAAGTAAATTCACAGTTAAGTCAAATCCTTCACTTTGGTTGTAAGATGAATATGTTTGACATTATATCACAATATAAAATATAAATATTTCCAAGATGGGAAGAACATCTGGTGGAAGATGAAACCTTAGAAGATAGCACATTTTGCTTGAACCCACATATTTTTCATTCCAAGATTGTTTACCTTGATTGCAAAAACTTTGAAAAACACCTAATAAATGTGCTGATTGTCAACGTTCGGTTTCACATTTGTAGTAAGCTTCTTTTGAGTGAAAATAAGCAATTGTGATCTCAGAGAAGACGGAAAATCAATCAGAGTCTTTAGGGATGGCCAATGCAATCTTTTGAAATGCAGTGTTCTAAGTAATCTTTGTCAAACGGCTATACCAAGGAAACTATGGAAACTAATGGAATTCTATTAAAAAAAAAAAAAGTTGGGGGAGACAAGTCTCAAATGTTCAGAGAAAATGTTCAATGGAATGAAGTCAGGTCAAGTCAGTTTTTTTAGATTAGAACCCATAACCTTTATTCCCAGGCTCGAACCCACAACCTCTGAACTGTGAGGCAGACGTGCCAACCTGTTTCCACCATGGCGCCAATCTTTTACACAGTGACACCGTTTTTTTTTTAAATGAAGTGCAGCTTGAGACATCAAAGCTTACAAGCTTGTATTTCAGTCTAGAATTTCTCCAAAATAACTGAATTTGTTGATGGTATCGTGGACTGTTGATGACAAAATCCCCAAATTCTTCGCAAATGTATGTTAATAAACATTTTTAAAGGATTGGATGATTTGCTCACTTAATTGTTCAAAAGTTGGTCCACCATGCACCATCCTTGCTTTTCTACCCAATCATAACACTTACCTGTTTGCAAGTAACCTGTCCACCTGTGCTGCAAGCACCAAATTCAAAACTAGATTGAAAAACACAACAATAATGTGATCTAATGAACATTAGAAAAAAAGATGTATAATATTTATACTGGTAATACTTAACATAATACTAATATCTTGTCTTATTGGATGCAAAAGAATCCCAAATTCAGTAGAACTGGGGTTGTTTAACAGCCAACAGTTTGTTCGTACTGGTACACATGAAAGTAACTGATGATCAATTTGCAATTTTCTATCTATCTATCTATCTATCTATCTATCTATCTATCTATCTATCTATCTATCTATCTATCTATCTATCTATCTATCTATCTATCTATCTATCTATCTATCTATCTATCTATCTATCTATCTATAATATTGCAAATTGATCATTTCTAGTGGGGAACAACCTACGAGGTTAGTTTATGTCTTCAGATGAGACAGACGGGTCATCTTGAGGAAAAGTGAAAGAGAACAAGACATATTTCACTGTTCATGGATTTTGTGTATTTATGTGTGTGCATGCGCATGTGTGCCCGCACAGAAAGGTGTAATGTTTTGTGTGTGCATTCGTGTGTGAAGATTGAATAACTACACTGGCAGAATAGCACAACCATCCCTCAATCCTGTTGCAACACTAATGAGAGTCCAAAGTCACTAATGGCTAATTAGCAATTATATGCGGTGAGACGCAGGAAAGAAGGCAGAGATGGAGGAAAACAGAAGAAAGGCATGTGAAGCAATGCAAATGTGATATGGGAGTCAACTTGGCAAATGAGGAAGAGGAAAGTTACATAGAAAAGCTAAATGCAAAGAGGACACGTAAGGAAAACGTAAAGATTGAAAGGAAAGCAGAAAATCTGGTCAATTCCAGAAAGGCAAAAGTAAGAAAATGTTACACAGAAATTCTTAAAGTCTATAAAGGAACAAAGGCTTGGACCTGTTCAAGGTGAGTAAGGAACTCACTGGTGGGGAAAAATTGAGTAAGGTCAGCGGATGTGACTTTTGTGTGTGTGTGTGTGTGTGTGTGTGTGTAGGGGGGGGGGGGGGGGGGGTAAACTCAGAAATAATTAGTGGCCAATGGCTTTGGTCAACTTCCTCCTCCATCACCACCCATGCATTTTAGATGCAAAGCACAACAATCAGTTAACTCCTGGAATAAATCACGTTTCAAACGGTTAAGTGAATCAGGGAATGAGCCAGTATTTCGCCTGCGTGCATAAAAATGTGCAGAAAATTCGTTACCCGACCCCACGCCCCCTCTGCTGCTTACCTCAGGTGCACACTCACATGCAACGTAATCCCAAGAGCAATTAGTTGGATTTTCAGCGAATGAGTTAGGTGCTATATTTTTAATGCTTGGCCACCAAAATGATCGCCTGTGTTCAAGAAGCACACAAAAAATGGAAATGACAAAAGCCTCGGAATGACTTTTATGATGCAAAAAATCTAAACACAGACTCAGAAATGTACAAAAAGCGTGGCGCACGCAGTACTCATCATAACGGAGGATAGTTGCTACTCGCTACTGTTGTGTGCTCACTGAGATTGGTAGTTTTTCTGACAGCCTGACCTTTAGTTATAAATTCGACCAATCACATGGGTCTAAATACTGTATTCATCACACACAGAACTGTCACAGTTTGGGCTGCGCAAACAGCAAGTGTGTGTGAGTTTGTGTGTTTGTGTTTAATCCAAGCAGGTGGCTTGAAGATTGCGTGTATGTTGACTGTGGAGGAATGCTTTATGGATTACGGCTTCATTTTGTCCTCTCTAAATTTTGCTTATTTGTCAGCTTTGTTGATCCATTTGTCTTTCCTTCCTCTGCTGTTCATCCATGTACTAAACTGTCAATCCCCAAGCTGTCACATTTCCTTCACCCACATCTGTTTGATTCTTATTGTATATAGTCATTTCTGTCTGACACTTCTGATGATTTTTTAAAAGGTCCGCCCATCAGTAAGTCAGCTGTCAAATTGTATTACCTCCAGCATTTCATTGCTGCCTAACAGAGAGTGGATCTACTTTTCTCTTTATAGACATGTGGCATTGGTTTGTTACTTTTTTAAATATTAGCATTTTTTACATTCTGATTTAGTTTTTCAGTGTTTGAAGCTTGAAGAAACTGAGATATTCGTCGGAGTTTGGTCAGAATAGTTGTTTGATTGTTGAGCTAACCTCCAGACACATGCAGAGTAAAGTAGGTCTTGATTTGTCATCGTAAGACTGATACTGTATTTCTCGCTTTCTTCTTCTTCTTTAAGTCCCCTTTACGCCAACATTAGATGGAGGATTGCAACCAAAAATCTTTTAAAGCACCTCAGGGGTCTTCTTGCAGAGTTAATAATGTGTGTCATTATTCCTTTGTTGTTTCCTTAGCAACACCATGGAGAAGCTTTTAGTGTTGATTTCTTTTGTGGTTTGGAAAAACACATCTGTCCACGGGGTGTCTCTAAATTGAATTTTAGTGGAGTTCTGCAAACAGTCAATGGAGGGTGCTACAACGTAAGAGAAAAAGAAGGAGGCCACTCAGGCATGAGCGGCATCACACTTCTCACAAAGAGTGCTGCTGGAGCCGGTTGGGATAGAAATGGATGAACGTATGAAATTGATTTTCTCCTTCCCCTTGTGTTTTCTGATCACTTCCAATAGTCGTCTTTTCTTTCTCTTTGGTTGTTTAGAGCATGCTGGGGCCAAAAGTATGTTTGCAAACCATGCACAGACCCTTGTGATTTATCGTGATGGAGAGGCCCAGGCTGCTTGGAGAGAGTTATGATCAACAATCGATAGTAATTGACGTGCACTCCTTACAATAGAGCCAGCACATGTGCCTAAGACTTCCATCACGTTGATACAATTGTCACTGCACCTGTTTTTAATCAACTTCCAAGGCCAAAAACACTTGTTTCATCCAGTCTTCTCGCTCAGACACACAGGAAGAAAAAAATAACCTTCCCAATAAATTATTATTGATCCCTTGTGTTGGCGCCTGGGCTCAGAGAGGACCGCACAGGTAATTTTCACAGTTCTGGCGTTTATCAACAAAATGACATTAGTGTACAGTAAGTAATGTGTGTGCCACTTGTTTGTCCAGTTTATTAGCATTGCACTGTGTCTATGTACTGTACATGTGTTTGTTTGATATATGGTTACTGCTTGCTCCTGTAGGTTATTATTATTATTATTATTGTTGTTGTTATTATTATCATTATTTGATCATGTTCGTTTGCCATCGTGTCTGGTGATATAGTGGAGCAATATAGTGGAAACTTGGGTAATTAATTCAATTGGTTCTGTGAAACCATGAATTCAGTTAGTGTTGCTCTGAAATGAATGAAAATGCAATTCGTTCGTTCCGCCTCCAATGCTAAGATACACCACTATTTTTTGTTTTGATTTGTTTTTTAATCAGTGTCTGGTTAAAATTAAATATCATCCAATCAAATAATACAAAATAGTGTAAAAACACACCTATAAATCATATAACAATATCCATAATTTAAATTCAACCATGATAAGACTACGGTTTACATTTATTTGTCAGTGAGTGCTCACAAATCATTTGTTTAGATTTTTGGTTTCATTGATTTTAGTCAGCCAGCATTCAGAGAAAAACCCACAGCCTGTGAGGCAAACGTGAAAAACCAGTATGCAACATGCCACTCATTACTATTGTTACTGGTATTATTATTACAGTGGTTATTAGTAATTCATTTTAAATACACTAATTCCACTTGTTTTCATATGGGTTTGAAATGTCTGACTACATTTGGATGTGTACTCACCTCGGCAGCTACCGGAGATGAGTCAAGCGCAACGGAATGCAAAACAGAGCTCTGAGGAAATAAAATTAAAAATAAAAATCTCATAAGGCTACTGAATTTACGTCCATGTAGTATTATTTGCTGTATTTATTGTGAAGATGTCTTAGGTAGAATTTAGCGAGTAAATGCTTTGTAAATGTTTGCCTTTACACCTCATGTAAACAGCAAAACTAACCCACGTATTTTGAGCTTTAGATAGTTAGATGGGGTTTTAAAAGTAAAGTAACAAAGTTAAATGTATACTTACATATTGCCATTGTTGGACAAGTTTGCTCTTCGTGCTCATCCATGGCAACCAGCAGTCCGGATGATTTTAAAGCTCACGTGCTTCTTTGTAATTTGTATATTAAATTAAGAAATCCTACACTAAATAAGATACACAAGAATCACCATCCATTTCCCTTCAAATCACTTTTGAAACTGACTGCTTAAAAACTAACCTCATGTCATGACCTCATTAACAAAGACCATGGAACATCCTGCAATCCACGTTTTTAATGCGTGTATGTGGCATTGGACTGCTGTGAACAAACACAATAGCTAAATGTAGCGATATAAACAATTGCACATGTATTGATCACACGGTAATAATAAGTCACTAGTCTTTTACCACCTTAAAAGTCATTCTATTTTTCTGCAGAGATGACTTAATTTATCGTAATTGCTACTCAGTTACTTGTGCACTGCAAATAGCTGAGGACAATAGCTGAGCGCAGACTTGGATAGTTTCATTGGTGTGTGGTAAGTTCATTGATCAGATGTGACAAGAGTGGGTAACTGCTGGAATTGGAAAAAAATAATGAATAAACTGCATTACTTCATAAAGACATGGGGGAAATGTAGTTTAAAAATTTGGAATTTAGAGTTTTGTCATTTTTTTTTGTAACTGTGATATTTGTAATGCTAGTACATTTATTTTGTACTGCCTACGCCAAATCATACATTAGTGAAAATCCTGTGTCACAAAGTGCGTAGATGGCTATTTCGACATGATTAAAACAACATTCTTCATTTGTTATCTGAAAGTGCTCTATAAATCAAACTTACCTGACAAGGTCATTATATTGGTTTGCCAAAAAATCGATTCACATCAAATGAGAATCATGATACTAGAATTTCACTTGGAATATGTCCGTAAATCAAGTATATTTAAAAAAAATCAATCCGCTCCCTAGCGCTTTCGTACTATATAAGAGGCACGCTTGTGGCATGACATCACCACGCAGCCCGTTCTGGAAAGTCAAGCTAGAGGAAATGGAGGAAATTCAACCACCCCGTCCTCATTGAAACTCCATTGAAACTCATGTGACAGACGAAAGGCACACGGCCGCAAATGTATATACAATATTCCACTCCGCTGCTAACAAATGGAATTTGACCATCAAGGATCTGGTCATTCTGCATGAGCATTAAAGGTTGGCTTTTCCCTTTCGCAGCTCTGAATCACTTTGAAGCCATGATGTATAATTCTGCCACCTTCCTTTTAAATAGAAAAACAGCAACAAGAATAGTGTCTTTATTCTTCCTCTTTCCCTCGTGAACAGGCGACCATTCTCATCCTCATGCTAATATTCTACTATATCGTGAATGCACGTGAATTAAATGCGCTAACCAGGAACAAATAGTCACACAACAACAGATAACAAATGGTGCATAATCAACACAGCACAAAACTACAGAATGTCCACGAAATAAAATAAAACAAAACAATAGATGGAAACTCACATACATCGAAGTGAATGAAAACACTGCCTATACTGCACTAAATAATACATTACAATTGTGACTGATATTGCTCCTGCTATGCCCAGAGATTAACAAACTGGCTTGGCCCATACTCTCAGTTTTGCTGCTCACTTGAACATGTTCATTTTTATATCTTTTTAGTCATAAATGTACTAATAACAATTTGTATTTTTCATTTGGGCAACATTTTATTCATAATATTTCCTTTGAAATGACAATGTATCTTATTCGACTTAAAGAAAAGTCAAAAGTCAAAAATTCTCAACCGTTCAACAAATGAAGCCAGGCTGCACATAATATTTTGAAATGCAAAGCAATCATTTAGAAAAAAAAAAGCTTTTCGCTTACATTTTCAAGCAAGCAGCTGACCGCATAAGATATCAATACATAGATCTTTCCCCGAGCGGATGCCCTGTTGAGCAAGCACCCACAATTGCCTTAAAGCCCTGAATACAAAATGACACAAGTGGCTTGTATCATAGCTGATGCCAAAAAAAAAAAAAAAAAAATCATTTGTGCATTATCAATACGCTAAGGCCTGCTCTAATGTGTGTCTATGGTCTTCACCACTTGGTCAAGGGTGGGTGATTTTTGATACCCAAACCATTCTTTATTGCTGAAATGCTGGTCAGAGGTTAATGCTTAGTTATTGCCGTCACCTAACAGACTACACTTTCAATTTTTTCACGCTCAAATGTACTCTTCATTATTTATGTGTTGGATTCTGAGCTAGAGTTTGGACTGCGCTCGAAGCTGGCCTTTTTTTTTTTTCAGCTTCCATCCTAATTATGGAAAGTTATTAGGTCACGTGTGCAGTGTCGTATGCCAGCTAACTCAACACTACATGTCCGCACGGATGAGCATCATTGTCACCCTACATCACTCCACCCCTGCCCTCAACAATTTACTTTGAAGTGTTTGCCCCGAACACTTTTGAACTCAAAGGAAGATACAAGCTGATAGCAGTCAAAGTTAAAGAGTCAGAGCTCATCTGGGCATTGGCGGAGCATACATGATTTCAAAAAAAAAATCTTAAAAAATTCCAAGTCCGCAATACACCTTCAGTTAAAGAGTCACTCCTTGAAAAAATGACATAGAAAAAATACATTTTTAGACATATTATACAATCATTCTCTGACTCTATTTAAACTATCACATCAATCATTTGTGATTGCATGATTGAGTTTGTGGTGGCAAAACATCAACTTACAAAATTGTTTTCTACCTTCTGCCATAAAGGTCTACAATTGGTTTTCATTTCATTGGTAGACGAAACCATTAGTCTACCGAAAATAATACAAGAGGTCATTTGTGTATGTTTTTTGTTGTTGTTGTCTTTGTACAACCTGAATCGTCCTTGAAAAGAAAATTGTGTCATTTTAGGTTCTACTGTACAATAAAATTAACACACTTTAAACAACAACAAAACAATCACAATCAGCTTTTTTTCTTTTTTTTTTTTTTCATTTAAATGTTTGGAACTCTCTTTTGATTGAATCCTGATTGTGTAATGCTACAGTATTCTCAAACCAAGCTGGGGATGGGCTATATAACCCAAATATAATATTGAAATTGTTTTGAGTCATTGTTGATAAATTTTATTTAAATTGATTTTTAAATGAATAAACACAACAAAAATGTATTTAAAATGTCAATTCATTCCTAAATAAAGCATTTGTAAATTGCTTATTATAAATCAATTTTTAAATAAATGTAATATTAGGAGTTTGTGAAAAAAGCCATTCATTGCTTCTTCATAACTTGCTTAAATTCCACAGATAAATAGTTAGTAAATATTATGAACACATCTTGACAATTGTATAAAACCTCAATTTCACGATTTAGCTTATTTTCAGTTGTCCATTTTCAAAAGTTTTATCAAGTTAATTCTAATTTTTGCCCAGCCCTATATGAAGTGTATTCATAGACGTGGACAAGATGTGTCAATTATGGTCCAGTTTTTTTGACTGCACTTTGAATGGTTATGTAGTCAGAACTAGGTTGGTCCTTGGTTTCTTTTGATGGTGTTTACAGTTGAAATTCAAAGCTGGGATGTCACACATTTTAAAATAGCTCGAATGAGGTCAAATATTGTGTTCAAGCCACTGCATTGAAATGCAAGATCATTCTCTTGTAGCCTTTGAGGATCGATATTGTCTCTGTTTTGGCAAACTGCTGGCGCTTTGTAAATGTAGCGTTCTGGGGTTCATCCTTTATTCTTTTGATGATTATGACAATGTCAAAGTAATACCATTTTAACTGTTTTCATCTTACATCTGGCCGTCAATCTTTGCAATCACAGTATCTCATAATCATAGTACTTATTGTGAACTCACAAAATAAACAATTATTGCAATTGCTTGCTTGCTTTTTTTTTTATATATTTATATATATCCCTTGTTATTCCGAGGGCTATTCAACCATGAACAAAGAGAAATTAAATATTCAATCCACCTCATAATTTATTTCTTGTTTTTAGACTTATTTTTCTTTTACTTTGGCGGAATACCAGCTTTGAAAACAATAAAGTGAATGCCTCAACTGTTCTTCAGATAGAAATGCTGCTGGCTGATTTCCTTCCTTTAATATCTGTCAAAAAGCCATGGCTGCCCACAGATATCCAGTGGTAAATATGAATGGAGACATATACAGGCTCATGGCTTGAAATAGGATACTGTATATTGTAGCCACAAGTAACATGCACAAACTGATAAACGCATGTGCAAAGAAACACATACACGCACGCGCTCCATTTACTGACATCTGTTGGAGAGCCCCAACTTAAGCCCATTTCAAGGAAGTTAAAATATATACAGGGGCAAAATGGCAGTAAGATGGCTGATATGGCTATGGCGAATCTACCATGAATAGTCTTGACCTCTCGGCGGGATTCAATACCGCCTTATGCATATGTGCTTAACATCATTAATGAACTCGGAAGTTATTCAGCCGGCACGGAGCTGACCCATTTTACCACCTTGTTGACATTTTATGTCTGACAGTTATATGCTGGTCTCAGCTATTTATTTTCGTTTCTTCCTCGCCTACTCACTTTACTCTTTCCACTTAAGTTTGCTTAAGCTGACTCAGGGTCACTTCAATTTAACTATTTGGCCTTGGATGAATGATGTCTATCTACTGCTCTAAAATTCTGTCATATTAAGCCGATGTGGCTAGCTTCTTGGATAGCTTTATGCATACTTGACTGTATGTAATTTATACATGTGAGCTTTTATGACAAAATACTGAATCACAAATATGATAGAAGATGTAATGCCAACATATTTTTTTAATGTTAACACAATAACATGGGGGGCACCCAGGTCAGTTTGCCAAGCCTTAAATATATAATGCACCAATACAATGATTACACCTGATTCATCAATGCTTGAATCGATATGCTCCTTCTCTCAGTAGTGTAGTGAACTGTGTGGTTTGCTGATCAAACAGCAAGTGAGAAGTTAAACCCTTTTTTTGTGTTGAGGTTAGTGAATAGTGGGATGCATCTTTGTGTGTGTGTTTGCGGGTGTATATATATATATATATATATATATATATATATATATATATATATATATATATATATATATATATATATATATATATATATATATATATATCTGTGGTCCATTCTGAGATTGTTCAGTCACTTGACACATGATTAATTGGCCACTTAGCTTGTACTTTAAAAACTGAGCACAATGGATGCGTAGTTCGCTATCCATAAGAATTAAAACAAGATATAGTGCTTTCAAGTAACCATACTGGCATACTTTCAAATATGCTGTTGAAATAACAAACACATTGATGCATTATGGCAATTGGTAATAAGTATGCTTGTCGACAACTTGCTCTTGTTGTTGACGGATATTTCAACAACATGTCAAGTGTTGAGCATGCGCACTCAATGTCGCAATGCGTCCACTTGCCCAAATCAGGACCGCCCATTGTGGCTTAGACACTGTACGTACTCTGTGTATAGGAAGCAGCACCTTCGGTCTGTTTTCTGAATTTGATGATGAACCTGCTGGCACCGATATAGCGTCCAAGTTGTAGGTCTTCAAGTTTCGGAATACACGCGTAACACAGCAACAGGCTATATGGCATGTCTTCCATTGTTAACTGGCAATCAGAGAATATGCTGAGGCTTTTGTCTCTAGCTTGCGCTGTTAAGCATCAGTGACACGTTTTAAATAGGCTTGTCTTGGAAACAACTTGTGTTGTGCTATTGAATGATATAGTGCAATTGATTAGTAATCGGAATCGTGTATATATATATATATATATATATATATATATATATATATATATATATATATATATAAAACATTTTTTTTAAACAGCTGTTAGAAGGTCAGTTATTACGATCATACATTTGTAATTTTCATCTTTTGTCATTTTTATATAGTTCTCACTTTTGCCATTTGGTGGTTGTAACTGTGTTTTTCCTTGATTTATCAGGAGCCATCCATTTGCTATTCATCTGATTTTTATCGTTCATCCGGGTTCGGGTCATGGGGGCAGCAGCTTGAGCAGGGAAGCCCAGACTTCCCCCTCCCCAGCCACCTCGTCCAGCTCCTTTAGGGGGATCCCCCAGGCGTTCTTGGGCCAGCTGGGAGACATAGTCTTTCCAGCGTGTCCTGGGTCATCTCCTTCCGCTATTACATGCCTGGAACAAAGGCATGCTAATCAGATGCTCGAGTCACCTCAACTGGGTCCTTTCCATGCGGAGGAGTGGCCGATCCACACTCCTCACTTTTCTCTTTCTCTAAGGGAAAGCCGAGAAACCCTGTAGAGGAATCCATTTGGGCGGCTTGTATCCAGAATCTCGTTCTCTTGGTCATGACACATAGTTTGTGACCATATGTGAGGGTAGGGACATAGATCAACTAGTAAATTGAGAGCTTTGCCTTTGGGCTGTGATGCGGACCAGATCCAGGGTCGGCATCATAGTGGAAGCTGCACCGATCCGATGTGTCTGCCCATCTACCGCTACATCCTGATCATTTGCCAACAAGACCCAGAGAAACTAAAACTCCTCCACTTGGGGCAGGACCTCATCCCCGACCCGGAAAGGGCACTCCACCCAGTTTCAAAATGAGAACCGTGGTCTCAGATTTGGAGGTGCTGTTCTTCTTCCAAGCCACTTCACAATCGGCTATGACCCACTCCAGTGAGAGTTGGAGATCACGGTCTGAAGAAGCCAAAAGCACCACATCATCGGCAAAAAGCATTGATGTCATGCTGAGAACCCCTAACTGGATCCCTTCTGTGCCTTGACATTCTGTCTCTAAAAGTAATCCTCAAAATCCAACTCTCACTGGAAACGTATTGAACTTACTTCCAGCAATGCGGACCAAACTCTTACATTGGTGGTATGGAGACCCAACAGCCTGTATCAAGGGGTTCAGAACCCTGTGCTCCCGAAGCATCCCCCATGGACCATCCAGAGGGCCACTGTTGAATGCTTTCCTAAAGTCCACAAAACACATGTAGACTGGTTGGGCAAACTCCCATGCTTCCTCAAGAATTTTGCCAATGGTGTAGAGCTGTTCTACTGTTCCATGGCCAGAACAAAAACTACACTGCTCCTTTTGGACCCGAGGTTCGACAACTCCGATCTACCGCCTCAACAAAGGAAGTAAGGAACACAGTCCACACAGACTCAATGGCCTCCTACTCCCCTGAAATGTAGGGAAAAAAATTGCCAGAGGTGGGGTTTGCAACTCTATTAGACAGGTGACTCTGAAAGGCGTTCCCAGCAGACCCTCATGATATGTTTGGGTCAGCCAGTTCTGACTGGCACGTTTATAAATGATATTAGAAATAGGTTACTCAATATATTTGGGGTGGCATGGCTCGGTGGTAGAGTGGTCATCTCCCAGCCAAAAGGCCGTGGGTTCGATCCCCCAACTGTCAAGACCATGTCTAAGTGTCCTTGAGCAAGACACTGAAACCACAGTTGCTCAGAAGTAAATGACTAGGTAGTGTAAAGAGCTTGGAGTACCTAAGGTAGAAAAGCACTGTACAAGTGGAAATTTATTTACCATTACCATATTGATGATGCATTATTTATATTGATTTAATCCACAATCTCTCGGACTACCACAAAAAATAGACTGTAAAGAAAATAGCTACTAAAAAATGGAACACTTTGTTTATTGTTGGATCAGCAAAAGTTGCAGTAGACAGTACTGGAGGCTGTTCTTTTATTCCTCTAACTGAAGTAATGGGTAAAGAATACTTATATGCCTCATCAGTTTGTTTGTGCAGTCTATTAAATATAAAATTTAATTTGCAAAATGTGCACTCTGTCCTTGAACTGTCCTTTTCTTTAACGCTTATCCTCATTAGGTTTGTGTGTGTGCTGTGTCTATCCCAGCTGCCTTTGACTGAGAGAAATGAAACAATTGGGACTGGATGCCAGCCAATTTCACCTCAGTTAACTTTAAGATTTGTTCTAATTTTACCTAGTGTTTTGACACTTCTTCACACTAGTTTGTGTGCGAGTCTGTCACTTCTATTTTCCTCTGCCTTCTTCCATCATTGTCGGTCATTAATCCTTGGAAGTTTAGTCAAAGTGTGATATTCAGTCCGTTAGCCAAATGTTGACAACACAGTCATCACTTGAAGCGCTTCCATCATCACTTCTGTCGCCAAAGTCTGCCGCAGTGTCCGGGGGGGAACCCACTCAGGCATGGAGAGAACATGCAAACTCCACACAGGAAGGCCGGAGAGAGCGGGAATTGAACTCGGGACTCTGAACTATGAGGCGAGTGTGCTGACCACCCTGCCACCTTGGATTTTGAAACAATTTCTGGCTAAGAGCCTATCAGAGAGTGTCACTCTGATGCGCGAGGCGGGGAAAACTCAGTGGACTCAGTGGATTAAACTCAGTGGATTGATGGCCAGATGTAAGATCAAGTAACCAATGTGTCCATCGGTTACTTGAATGCTGTCTCCTCCTTGCCTCTGGAAAGGCATCTCAAAATGCTTTGCTCAACTATTTGCAAGCAATTTATTCTTTCAAATCATATGTAAAAGCAAAATAACACACACATCTCTTAATTAATTCTAAACATTGCTTTTTACCGAAGCGTAGTACAGTGATTGTGGTGAGCATGCTTGTGTACAGTACACATCTCAGTTAATGAAACCATGACCCTTAAACGCAACACAAACATTAACCTTCCAGCCATGGTCTCCTATCTCAATGAGGAGAAAGTGTTGCTCAATGCAATTCATTAGACTGCATTCACCAGGCCATTTACATTGCCAAATAAATCAACACATCCTTTATGTGATCTACGCGTGAATGATAATCTGGCCTGAATTGTCACACGAAACAGGCATGCCTAGCAGTGTTTTAACAAAGTATTACAACTGATGTTCAACTGTAGTTCCTGGCAATGTTCAAATGGCTGTCAGACCAGTCTGAATATTTTAAATCCATTACATTTAAGGAGGAGAAAGGTGAGGTTTTTGGCCATGGGATTATGCCATCAATGCCGCACGGAACAAGTCAGCAAGTAAGAGAGAAGAAAGACAGGTCACTCTTCACTGAATTTTCTCCGCCTCGCACCATTGTTTTGTTTTTTCCAACATGTTTCCGCCTTTTTGAGTGCAGAATGTTAACGTTAGTTGCTTGTTGGTCATGTTCGGGTGAGATGAATGTGACCTTGCTATTCAGACTGAAGTTGCATGACAAAAGATCAGCTGTAGATCAGTTTCAGGACCCTGGACCCTGAGTTTCATTAGGAAAGATTGGATGAGTGTCATTCGCACTGATTGAGATCAGATACAGGTCACATGGGGACAAAATTTTTTAAATTGGATCACTTCAGACTTAATGATCGAGTTTCTCATCATTGACGAAAGTACTGTATGTTGTTTGGATAAAAATGCATTTTTTTTATACATTTCTCCAGCATAAAGAGAATAAGTGAAACAAAAAGCGATTTGAGTTGTGAAAATGAGTGTAAAGTGTGCATATTTTTGCTCATAAATGTTTTAGCTGTTTGACTTTCTTAACACCTTTACTCACAAGACTTCCTTGCTCATCAACATTTCTCCCCCCTTTTTTTTTCTGTTTTTAATGTCGTGTGGTTCTCTGACTCTTAATCAAAATCTTGCTTCATTAGCCTTCCTCTCTTCCCTCCTCATTGGCATCTGGCAAAGACAGCCAGAAATACATACTGGCAGTCGAATGGGAATATGCCAACTCACCCTTTTGCCAAGCTAAGCTCATGCAGACCCCCGAAATTGCACGCCAACAAATAAATACTTGTAGAAAGGCTCTGAGTTTAAATAATGAGCGAGCTGTCATATCACATCAGAGCCTGCACTGCAGCATTGCCTGGTGGTCGCCAGGGGTAGAGGGAGTACTGCTGCCAGCTGACACAGACACTGGACATGCAGGGAAAATAGAGAGGACGGATGGAGAGGTAGAATAGAGGTGTGGTGATGTTTGACAGTGCAAAGTGATGGCAATGGACAGCCCGTGGTCTCCAATCTCCCTTGGCATCTACATCCCTGGGGTGTGTTGGGTGTAGATGAAGAAAGGGGGGCTGCTTAAGAAGGAAGACCAGAACCAACAAGGGAAAAAACTGTGTAATTTTAAAGTTTCCAACTGAGTGGGCGCATCTTCTATTTTGCTCAATAAAAGAGCCTCAACTTTCGCAAGCTCAAAGTCCCTTTGAGTCATCAGATAAAAAATAAAAATTAAAAAAAACAGGCATTCTCCAGTCAAAAGCTGCACTAAAATCAAGTTAACTAACCTTAACTGTTGAGGGTAGAAAAAGTGGAAGGTTTAAGACGTACTTTCCACTTAAAGTTCATTGTTTTTTTTTTTAGGATTATAACATTAGAAAAAATGAGCGACAAAAAGAAAGACATAGAAAAAGCAACATATATAATTTATTATGTAATACTGAAAAAAAAATGTCACCAACTTATATTGTAGCTATCCAGCAGGTACATAAGAATATCAATAGAATTGTGAGAGGTTTTTTTTTCTTAGCTCAACATCTATCCATCAATCCATTCTAATCACTTATTCTCATGAGGGTCAAGGGCATGTTGGTACCTGTCTTAGCTGTGTGTGTACACACTTAACTGGTTACTAGCCAATAACAGGCCATTCAAATACGAAGGGCCATTCACTTTCAAAAACACGTCTAAGGACAATTTAGAGTGGTCAATTCATTTTCCCATGCAAGCACAAGGAGAACATACAAACTCCACTCGGGAAGGCTGGAGCCGGATGCTAACACACAACCTCTGCTGCTGTGAGAACTATATAATGAAAGTATTAACAATACAGTACATACCGTTGTAACTCACACCCACTGAACTGTACACTGGCAAACTAAGGACTGACTCGTGTCATTCATGTAAAATGAAAGAATTATTATAGAACTCACAAACAGACAAAGAAGAACACACACACAAACACACCCATTAAAAGCTGCAAGCTGACCCTGCATATTGATTTTAAAACATTTCCATTGTTAATATATCAATATTTGTGGAAATCTGCCATTCAGCTGACTTTATGGACTTAAGGGTAGGGCGGCTTTGTGGTTGAGTGGTTAGCACAACCGCCTCACAGTTAAGGCACTCAAATTCAATTCCAGCTATCTCTGGCCTTCCTGGATGGAATCCTGTGTGTGTTCTCCCCTTGCCCGCGTGGGTTCTCTCCGGGCACTCCAGCTTCCCCCCACACTCCAAAAACATGCATGGCAGGTATATTGGGCGTACCAAATTGTCCTTAGGTGTGACTGGACGTGTGGAAGTTTGTTCACCCCAGTGTGCCCTGCAATTGGCTGCGATTGGCCGGTTCAGGGTGTCCCCCGCCTACTGACCAAAGTTAGCAGAGATAGCTACTAGTGAGCCTCTGACCCATGTGAGAATAAGCAACTACAGAAAATGGATGGATGGATGGATGGATGGATGGATGGATGGATGGATGGATGGACACTTCAATGTTTCCCTGCCTACTTCCCGTAGACAGCTGGGATAGGCACCAGCAAGCCAGCGACTTTTGTTAGGATAAGCGGCTATAGAAAATAGAAGGATGAATGAATGGAGTTAGCAACTACATTTGAAGCCTGAAAAGATCCTCTTGTAGAAAAAACTTTGGAGAACTTCCATGGGCATTTTTGCCCATTCATCCAGGAGACCGTTGTGAGGTCACAGTTCACTGATGTTGGACAAGAAGGTCTGTTGCACAATTTCCTTTCTAGTTCACCTCAGAGTGTTTGATGGGATTGAGGTCAGTAGTGACATTTTTATATAAAAAAAGGGCAGCATTTCTGTGAAAAACAATATTCTCCCTTACTCTCCCTTGCTGTATGATTTGTGAAGATTAGAACAAAGTCAGAAAAAAATGTTGGACAAAATGAAGTAGAATACAATACTCTTGTAAGGTGTGCATTCATGTCTCACTGTTGCATGCATGCATGCTCACTGAAAATAGTGGTCTTTAGTTATGAATATTAATTTCTTAGAAGTATCATACAGATGCCGATTTAGCTACATGGAAAATAACAGCTGAACAATCGGTCTCTTGTCTGATATTCACTTTTTGATTTCAAACCCAGACACTTTTATTGTAATTCAGATAAATTGCTCAGATAAATTGGAAAGGAATTTATATTTATAATATTCACTGACCTGATAGAGAACGCTAATGTACAGTGTTGCTCCCCATTGATTTTACATCTTTACACCAAATGCTATTTTGTTCATGGAAAATGCCATACTCATCTTTTTCTAACATTATTTAAAAAAAAAGATGTAAGTAAATGATTTGGATCAACAGTCCTTGAAGCATAGACCTTGAAACTTTCTTTGATTATTGGAATCATTTGGATTACACACAATTGCCGGTTTTACGATTCCATGACAACATGACGAGTAAAATAGTGACATTAAAATGGGTCTTGACCTTCAAAAAAATGGTCAGAATACACTTTAGTGTAATTTGCCGTTTGGAAATGTTTTAGATTTTCTTTTATAATCTGTGTTTTTTCTCCGGTTATGCAATTCATTTATTCATTCATGTTTGGGGTGTCTAACAAATGATATTCCAAAAAAGCTGATTTGTGCAGCCATGAATGGTGCATGGGTGTACCATCGCGAAGCGGTTACAGAGAAATATTACTGAACCAACAATATTATAGAAACAGGCACTCCCCTCGGCTTTGATGTTTGATCGCTGGCCCGCAAATCTTTTTTCAAAAATATCCACTTGGTCGATTGGCATGGTTCTGTGATGTAAAGTGAATACTATCTCACGGGTTGGCAGTCTATCTATCTGGGTGAGCCAGACAAACGGAAACCTATACGTATTTTTAAAGTTCAGTAAACAGTTTTAGAAATGATTTTTTGTTTTTGTAGTTGAATAGTAAGAGGTGGGGGAAGAATGGTTAGCATGTTTGCCTCACAGCTCGTCCGTGCCTTCCTGTGTGGTCTTTTCCGGGCACTCGGGTCTCTTCCCACGTTACAAAAACATGCGTGTTACAGTAGGTGTATTGGACGCTCCAAATTACCCTTAGGTGTGATTGTGAAAAGTGTCTAAATGGCATGATCCTTACAAATCAAAGCTTAAAAACAGAAAAAAAAAAGTCTGAAATAGTGTGATTATTTGCACATCTATGGATTGAGCCATTATTCATTTTGAATGGAATCGTATCGCATCCTTTTGAATGAAAAATCATTTTGAATCCAAAATCAATTTCGAATCGAATCGGAGACCCCAAATCAGAGATTCCAACCACTACTGTTCATAGTTTCAGATCAAAAAATGTAGCTGCAGTGATTGAGTGCATTAGCAAAGGCTCTAAATGAATGTGTAGAATGAATTGAAAATAGACGCTGAACAACGATTGCAACAAATGCAAGGAAAAAGGTTTGTAGCGATGTGCTTTGTATTTTGCAAACACTTGGTGGTTTGCCACAATGGGGCTGCAGAGCTCCGCGCTGTGTAAAATACTGCATTTTCCCTCAGAGAAACACTGCAAGCTAACTTCCAGGATAATTCAGGTAGAAAAGGTCCTGAGGTAGGCCAGAGAATGAATGAAAAAAAGCAAGATGCAACTACTAACTGAGATACATAACAGGGATGTGACTACTTGAGAGTTCCATCAACATTTCAGATGTCCAAGACATCACTGATGAAAACAAACAGAAATTTCAAAGCTCTTTCAAACCGAATCCTAGACAGGAGATATCAGAGTTACACTGGCACATTAAATGGGACACATACGGAATATTTAGAGCATCAGCCTCTTTTGCACCTGGATCAATCTCGTTTGGCAACAACGGCATTTTAACTGAGGTGGTCCTAGTTTTGATTAGCACTGTTGACATTTGGTGGAGATTCCACCTCATTACAAGCCTTCTCAAACATAATTCTTGCTTCCTGCATCACACTTGCTTGATGCATTTGAAAAAGAAACAAAACAAAAACAAGTTGGTTTGTTGGCTCTTGGTTTGTAAAAAATGAAAATAACTTGTGGATGGCAGTGAACGGGTTAAAAATCGATAGCTGCATAGAAAACTAAATGAAAGTGATTATTGTATTCAAATCTGGCCTTTTACCCGATGTCTAT